>NC_053025.1:358736026-358881678 GCF_003073215.2 Triticum urartu
AGTTGAATTAATAGAACTAATGTATTTTTAGTAAGAAAATTAAAATAACTAGTTGAACTACTTTATTTTTAGAAAGAACTAGTTTTTTCTATTTATAGTAAGTTTATATTTAGTAAGAACTAGTTGAATTAATAGAACTAGTTGAACATGTCATATTTGTTGTTATTTTTTAGTTTAAGCAATTATTCGGGATGTACTAGCTGAATTAATAGGATTTTTTCTTTTGCAGAAATCAAGGAGCCCCTCCATGATCCCCGCCGCCGTCCCCGTCACCTACCCCCTCCGACCTCGAGGTGAGACCAGACAAATCTGCATGTCAATATGAGTCCTTCATGACTTTCAGGCGCTTGTTTTGCCGGAGTGCCCGGTCATGTTTTGGTTACACCTCCGAGTGGCCTATGTTTTGCCGGAGTGTTGATTAATTTCTGTTCCGGCAAATTTCAGGCGCTCGATATGTCCTTTTTTAGAAAAGGTCATGCCAGATTTTTCCATGAATTCTGGCATGACTTGTGCTAGAATATGTAGGAAATATCGAGTGGCCTGGATTTTCTCGAAAAATAATGATCTAATTTAGGTTTTTTTAGAACATATATTTAATTGTACAAGTTTAATCTTTGAATTATGAATGTAGGAAGTGTCGTACTCGGATGACGACAGTCTCCCGAGGGAGTGCAGTTGGTGCCACGACGATCGAGGTATGTGCGACAGGTTCGTTGAGCTGGATGAAGATCGGCGCTTCAGCATTAAGCTCGAGGAGACCTTCGATGTTGAAACGGTACACAACAACGACAAGTGTTTTTTTGTAATTAAGCATGACTTCAACTATTTCAACATCTAATTTTCATCTTTTACAATTCGACTGGCTTATCCCATGCCATGCAAGACGCTATGTCTTGGATAGGATGGGTTTTGAAGACCATGAAAATTTTGAAACAAATAAAATACACCTAAGGACCCATCATGATATCGATTTTGAAGTAAATCTGTACAATTCTCAAAGCGTAACCCATTTTGGTTGCCAAAATTGGGAAGCACTTTGCAAAATGTATGGTTTTTATGAGGGTATGATTGTCACCATGGATCTTGGTAATCCTAACATCGAGCAAGACAATATGGACATTTGGGTCCTTGTTGATACACTTCCGATTCTACCGCAATGTGAGTTTCTCAAACATAGTTATTAACTAATTTATATTGTTTATTTCAAAATAGTTGACAACTTATTTCCATTGATAGCTTATTTTGAATCTTCAAAGAATGTGCAGAAGATGTTAGACAAAACCCACTACACTGATGGCTCCAAATTAACTTATAAGGAGAAAAGTCATCTGATTGCTTATTGTACTTTTCTTGAGAATTACATTACCTATTATCGAACTCCTCCAAATTATGGGAATACGTGCAACTAGTGCACGTGTTGAACCACGGTAACTTCTAAGGAGACACCCTGGTAAGATTTTTTACTATTACGACATCCGTGCATCTTTTGCATACTTCTAAAACTAGTACATCATTGCTAACTACGAAGTTATTACTATGTTTTTCAACAGGAAATCCCGATGGATTGTGTGCCTCATCTGATGTATCAGAATGGTCGCCTGGCAGTTATGAACCTATAGCCAAGTCAATCTAAGGAGCTCACCTGTGCATATCGGATTTCTAAAACAGGTGAACACATGCTAATCAAAGAATGGAAAAAATGTTTGGACATTCGCAAGGAGGTTCTTGGAAGTAACATTAAGCGAAAGGCAAGAATTGGAGACAAGATAATCTCCATTCTCCATAATGGAGAGTTAGGGGCTATCTTGTTTTTTGCTATTTTACCTTAGAGAATATAGTAGGTCCTAAGAGAATGTAGTAGGTCCTATGAGGTACAATATGTTTATTATGTGATACAATGTGTTAGAGTTGATGACGAGGAGTACTTGTGATTACGACTAGTGACCAATTTGCTATGTGATGTCTCATTGATGAAAATGATGATCTTGAGGAGGTGTTATATGACAATGATGTATTATGATGATAAGTTAATGATATGATGATGATGATGATATTTATTACATCACGGGGTGAAAGAACCACGGATTAGTTTCAAGTGGATGTCCATCCACTTGAAACTAGTCCACGGTTCTTTCACCCTGTGATGTAATAACTCATTATGATTTCAAAACAATTTCTAAATTCCTGTTGTATGAAAACTTGTGTAAAGGTGTACGAATACAACAAGAAATAAAAAGGTAATAAAATACGAAATAATAGTAGCAGCGCGGGCAAGGAGAAGTGCTACTACTAATTACTAGTAGCGCACCTCCAGGAACACGCTACTACTAAGCCGATTTAGCAGTAGCGCGGGCGGAGGCACGCTACTGCTATACGTTAGCTGTAGCGCCTTATCAGTAGCGCATCGACCCGCGCTACTGATAGGCCTAAAACCCGCGCTGCTGCTAGGCTTTTCCCTAGTAGTGATATACCTTCCTCAAAACAGCCACCATACCTACCTATTATGGCATTTCCATAGCCATTCCGAGATATATATTTCCATGCAACTTTCCACCATTCCGTTCATGACACACTCCATCATTGTCATATTGCTTGGCATGATCACGTAGTTGACATAGTATTTGTGGCAAATCCACCGTTCATAATTCTTTCATACTTGTCACTCATGCATCATTGCATATCCCGGTACACCGCCGGAGGCATTCATATAGAGTCATATCTTGTTCTAAGTATCGAGTTGTAATTGTTGAGTTGTAAGAAAAATAAAAGTGTGATGATCATCATTATTAAAGCATTGTCCCAAGTGAGGAAAGGATGATGGAGACTATGATTCCCCCACAAGTCGGGATGAGACTCCGGACGAAAAAAAAGAGAGAAAGAAAAGAGGCCACACAAAAAAGAGAAAAGGCCCAAATAAAAAAATAAAAAAATGAGAGAAAAAGAGAGAAGGGACAATGTTACCATCCTTTTACCACACTTGTGCTTCATAGTAGCACCATGATCTTCATAGTAGAGAGTCTCTCATGTTATCACTTTCATATACTAGTGGGAATTTTTCATTATAGAACTTGGCTTGTATATTCCAATGATGGGCTTCCTCAAAATTGCCCTAGGTCTTCATGAGAAAGCAAGTTGGATGCACACCCACTTAGTTTCTTTTTGAGCTTTCATATACTTTTAGCTCTAGTGCATCCGTTGCATGGCAATCCCTACTCACTCACATTGATATCTATTGATGGGCATCTCCATAGCCCGTTGATACGCCTAGTTGATGTGAGACTATCTTCCCCTTTTTGTCTTCTCCACAACCACCACTCTATTCCACCTATAGTGATATATCCATGGCTCACGCTCATGTATTGCATGAAGATTGAAAAAGTTTTGAGAATGTCAAAAGTATGAAACAATTGCTTGGCTTGTCATCGGGGTTGTGCATGATTTAAATATTTTGTGTGGTGAAGATAGAGCATAGCCAGACTATATGATTTTGTAGGGATAACTTTCTTTAGCCATGTTATTTTGAGAATACATAATTGCTTTGTTAGTATGCTTGAAGTATTATTATTTTCTATGTCAATATAAACTTTTTTCTTGAATCTTTCGGATCTGAATATTCATTCCACAATTAAGAAGAATTACATTAAAATTATGCCAAGTAGCACTTCGCATCAAAAATTCTGTTTTTATCATTTACCTACTCGAGGACGAGCAAGAATTAAGCTTGGGGATGCTTGATACGTCTCCAATGTATCTATAATTTTTTATTGCTCCATGCTATATTATCTACTGTTTTGGACATTATTGGGCTTTATTATCCACTTTTATATTACTTTTGGGACTAACCTATTAACCGGAGGCCCAGCCCAGAACTGCTGTTTTTTGCCTGTTTTAGGGTTTCGAAGAAAAGGAATATCAAACGGAGTCCAAACAGAATGAAACCTTCGGGAACGTGATTTTCTCACCGAATACAACTCAGGAGACTTGGACCCTACGTCAAGCCAACTAACAGGAGGCCACGAGGTAGGGGGGCGCGCCTGCCCCCCGCCCCCCAGGCGCGCCCTCCACCCTCGTGGGCCCCCTGTTGCTCCACCGACGTACTTCTTCCTCCTATATATACCCATGTACCCCCAAACGATCAGATACGGAGCCAAAAACCTAATTCCACCGCCGTAACTTTCTATATTCACGAGATCCCATCTTGGGGCCTGTTCCGGAGCTCCGCCGGAAGGGGCATCGATCACGGAGGGCTTCTACATCAACACCATAGCCTCTCCGATGAAGTGTGAGTAGTTTACTTCAGACCTACGGGTCCATAGTTAGTAGCTAGATGGCTTCTTCTCTCTTTTTGGATCTCAATACAATGTTCTCCCCCACTCTTGTGGAGATCTATTCGATGTAATCTTCTTTTTGCGGTGTGTTTGTTGAGACCGATGAATTGTGGGTTTATGATGAAGTCTATCTATGAATAATATTTGAATCTTCTCTGAATTTTTTTATGTATGATTGGTTATCTTTGCAAGTCTCTTCGAATTATCAGTTTGGTTTGGCCTACTAGATTGATCTTTCTTGCAATGGGAGAAGTGCTTAGCTTTGGGTTCAATCTTGCGGTGTCCTTTCCCGGTGACAGTAAGGGCAGCAAGGCACGTATTGTATCGTTGCCACCGAGGATAACAAGATGGGGTTTTCTTCATATTGCATGAGTCTATCCCTCTACATCATGTCATCTTGCTTAAGGCGTTACTCTGTTTTTAACTTAATACTCTAGATGCACGCTGGATAGCGGTCGATGAGTGGAGTAATAGTAGTAGATGCAGGCAGGAGTCGGTCTACTTATCTCGGACGTGATGCCTATATACATGATCATACCTAGATATTCTCATAACTATGCTCAATTCTGTCAATTGCTCAATAGTAATTTGTTCACCCACCGTAGAATACTCATGCTCTTGAGAGAAGCCACTAGTGAAACCTATGGCCCCCGGGTCTATCTTTATCATATTGATCTCCTACTACGTAGTTATTTCCTTTGCTATTTACTTTGCCTTTATTTTACTTTGCATCTTTATCATAAAAATACCAAAAATATTATCTTTATCATATCTATCGGATCTCACTCTCGTAAGTGGCCCTATAGGGATTGACAACCCCTATTTGCGTTGGTTGCGAGGATTTATTTGTTTTGTGCAGGTACGAGGGACTCGCGCGTAGCCTCCTACTGGATTGATACCTTGGTTCTCAAAAACTGAGGGAAATACTTATGCTACTTTGCGGCATCATCCCTTCCTCTTCGGGGAAAACCAACGCAGTGCTAAAAGAGGTAGCAAGGAGCCATCCTGAAGTGGTTGACATCCGTTAGCATCTTGAAAGACATATATTCAAGATGAATCAATGGATCGAAATTGCAATGTAAAGTCTTCACAATAAACATTCGAACAAGGATGAACGAATGAATTCCAAAGTAAAATCATCACACTTCCATTAAGGTTGAGAAGCCACTTAGATAAAGGTAGATGAATAAAGCAACAAGGTACAGATATGAACAAATAAGTGGTAAGCATTACCCAATCACAAACCAAATATCTACGGGGAGAAATACTAGAGCTACTCGAATTCCCACCTATAAAACTCCCGAATTTTTCTGGTTATGCAATCAGGTGTTGGGGATACAGGGGAAGCATAATATCTCACCCAAAACTAGCAAATCCTACATCCTACTGTATCCATCCTTCAACACATAACCAAGAAACCTTCGGAAATCATGTACCTCAAGCTTTGAAAAGCATCCGTTATACGAGTTATGGCAATACTCCCGAACTCCCGCCCCAGTACTGGGTGGCGTCGAGGTTATCTCACCAACAACTGCAACGATAAAATTGTGATGACAACACCTTGGAGCTCAACTCCCCGGGACACTGCCACAACCCCTAAATATCAGGAGGCACCAAGAACAATGTTCTCGCCACAAAACCATCGGAATGATACCAAGATACCCGCGTGATCCTGAATTTTTTTCTTGAAATTTGAGGAGAGAAGAGTCAAAACTCTACATCAGGAGGCCACACCAGAGTGACGAAGAGACTGAGGAGTAAAAAGAATCCTACTCTTCGATATATATAATCCTAAGACTCAAAACATTTTCTTCTAGACTCAACAACGTCAGTGATTCGATTAAGCAGGGGGCTCCTAAGTCGGGGATGGCTCTGATTACCAACTTATTACACCCACAATGCAGCTATATCTCCCACGTGTCGGGGCACGACTTAGAGGCATAGCCACATGGTAGGCATGTTGCAAGAGGGGTAATCTTTGAACATCCCATGTACTGAATAAGTAAGGGATAAAGAGTCGGCTTACAATCGCCACTTCACACAATACATAAATATATCATACATCATCCAAGGTACAAACAAAGGTCCGACTATAGAAACAAAATAAAGAAAGACCACCCCAAATGCTAGATCCCCGATCGTCCCAACTAGGCTCCTCTACTGATCATCCGGAAAAGAAACATAGTAACGGCCCGAATCCTCGTCGAACTCCCACTTGAGTTCGGTAGCGTCCCCTGCACTGGCATCATCAGCACATGCATCTGTTTTGGAAGTATCTGTGACTCACGGGGACTCAGCAATCTCACACCCGCGAGATCAAGACTATTTAAGCTTAAGGGTAGGAAAGGGTAGTGAGGTGGAGCTGTAGCAAGCACTAGCATATATGGTGGCTAACATACAAAAAAGAGAGCGAGAAGAGAAGCAACGCACGGACGAGAAGTTATAAGTGATCAAGAAGTGATCCTAAAGCTACTTACGTTCAAGCATAACACAAGACCGTGTTCTCTTCCCGGACTCCGCCGAAAAGAGACCATCACGGCTACACCTGCGATTGATTCATTTTTAATTAGGTTAAGTGTCAAGTTTTCTACAACCGGATATTAACAAATCCCCGTCTACCCATAACCGCGGGCACGGCTTTCAAAAGTTCAAACCCTGCAGGGGTGTCCCATCTTAGCTCATCACAAGCTCTCACGGTGAACGAAGGATATTCCTTCTCCCAGGAAGACCCGATCAGACTCGGAATCCCGGTTACAAGACATTTCGACAATGGTAAAACAAGACCAGCAAAGCCGCCCGATGTGCCGACAAATCCCGATAGAAGCTGCACATATCTCGTTCTCAGGTCACATCGGATGAACACTACGTACAACTAAAAGTAACCCTCAAGTTTCCCCGGGGTGGCGCTGCAAGTGGCTCTGTTTTGGACCAACACTCAGAGGACCACTGGCCCAGGGGTTTAAAATAAAGATGACCCTTGAGTCTGCGGAACCCAAGGGAAAAGGTTTAGGTGGCAAATGGTAAAACCAAGGTTGGGCCTGGCTGGAGGAGTTTTATTCAAGGCGAACTGTCAAGGGGTTCCCATAATACCCAATCGCGTAAGGAACGCGAAATCAAGGAACATAACACCGGTATGACGAAAACTAGGGCGACAAGAGTGGAACAAAACACCAGGCATAAGGCCGATCCTTCCACCCTTTACCAAGTATATAGATGCATTAAAGTAAATAAGAGATAATAATATTAATGTTCCAACAAGGAACAAGCTTCAACTTCAGCTGGAACCAACAACGCTATAAGAGGGGAAAAGGACTAGCATAACCGCATGGTAGGTTTGTCGCAAGAGGGGTAATCTTCACACAACCCCATGTACTGAATAAGAAAGGGATAAAGAGTTGGCTTACAATCGCCACTTCACACACATACAAGTTAAACATACATTATCCAGAATACAACCAAGGTCCGACTAAGGAACAAAAATAAAAGAAGACAACCCCAAATGCTAGATCCCCGATCGTCCCAACTGGGTCGTCCCAACTGGGCTCCACTACTGATCAACAGGAAACGAAACAAAACAACGATCAAGATCTTTATCGAGCTCCCACTTGAGCTGGGTTGCGTCACCTGCACTGGTATCATCGGCACCTGCAACTGTTTGGAAGTATCTGTGAGTCCCGAGGACTCAGCAATCTCACACCCGCGAGATCAAGACTATTTAAGCTTATGGGTAGGCAAGGTATTGAGGTGGAGCTGCAGCAAGCACTAAGCATATACGGTGGCTAACATACACAAATAAGAGCGAGAAGAGAAGCCACGCAATAGTCGAGAAGCTAGAAGTGATCAAGAAGTGATCCTGAAACTACTTACGCTCAAGCATAACACAAGAACCATGTTCACTTCTTGGACTCCGCCGAAAAGAGACCATCACGGCTACACACGCGGTTGATGCATTTTCATTAAGTCAAGTGTCAAGTTCTCTACACCCGGACATTAACAAATTCCCATCTGCCACATAACCGCGGGCACGGCTTTCAAAAGTTCAAAACCCTGCAGGGGTGTCCCAACTTAGCCCATCAGAAGCTCTCACGGTCAATGAAGGTTATTCCTTCTCCCAGGAAGACCCGATCAGACTCGGAATCCCGATTACAAGACATTTCAACAATGGTAAAACAAGACCAGCAAAGCTGCCCGATGTGCCGACAAACCCTAATAGGAGCTGCACATATCTCGTTCTCAGGGCACACCGGATGAACACTATGTACAACTAAAACTCCACCTCAAGTTCCGAGGTGGCGCCGCGGTGGCTCTATTTTGGACCAACACTCAGAGGAAGCACTGGCCCGGGGGTTTAAAATAAAGATGACCCTTGAGTGTGGAACCCAGGGGAAAAAGCTTAGGTGGCAAATGGTAAAACCATGGTTGGGCCTTGCTGGAGGAGTTTTATTCAAGGCGAACTGTCAAGGGGTTCCCATAACACCCAACCGCGTAAGGAACGCAAATCAAGGAACATAACACGGTATGAACGGAAACTTGGGCGGCAAGACTGGAACAAAACCCCAGGCATAAGGCGAGCCTTCCACCCTTTACCAAGTATATAGATGCATTAAAGTAAATAAGAGATAATAATGATATCCACAAATATATGTTCCAAAAAGGAACAAGCTTCAACTTCACCTGGAACTAGCACACTATAAGAGGGGCTGAGCAAAAGCGGTAACATAGCCAAAAAACGGTTGCTAGGAAAGGTTGGTTAGAGGCTTAACATGGCAAAATGGGAGGCATGATAAAGCAAGTGGTAGACAGCGCGGCGTAGCAATAGAGCGACAACTAGCAAGCAAAGATAGAAGTGATTTCGAAGGGTATGGTCATCTTGCCTGCAAAGTTCTCAGAGTTGACGAAAGCTTGATCCTCGTTAGCGTACTCAACAGGTTCCTCGATCACGTACACGTCTCCCGGCTCTAACCAAAGCAAGAAACAAGCAAAGGACCAACAATCTATCACGGTGCAATGCAGAACCAACATGATGCAAAACATGGCAAGATATGCAAGACAATGATATGCAATGCATATGCATGCTCTGAAAGGGATAATGAACAAGGCATCAACTTGGAAAACCAAGTGTGCCGATGGAAAGATGAGATGATTTCGGTTGAGATTGATATAAAGGTCACCGGAAACGGAGGCACAGTTTGCGAATGGCAAGCAAAACATGTATGACACAATTCTGCGATTAACAGCACGATGCTACTTAGCATGCAACAAGAAACTAAGCTACTGCACTCCAACATAGCAACAAAGCAATGTAAGTGATGTACACAAGATGATTGACAAAACATGAACACTGAGCTACGGCTAAATCACACAAGAGCAGGTTCAAACAAGCATGGCAGAAGTGCAAAAGATATCAGCTTCACAGACTTAGAAAAATTACTAACATGCCAGAAATAACATTAGGAAGCCATGTTTACAGCAAGAAAACAACATGCTACAGGAACATATCATAGCAAACAAAGCGACGAAATGATTCTACTAAATGCATAGAACAAAAGTCCCTTACAGACCATGAGCCAAAAGGGCACATAAGATATGATGGCACCCATGTAAACATAGCAAGTTTCATTAACAGTTTCGGAATTAGCAGAAAACAGAGCATGGCATAAAACAGGGTTATGAAGGCAACTTTGCGAGCTGAAATCACTCATCACAAAGCATTTCATGACAAAACAAGCATACCAGCAGCAAGATGGCATGTTCATGAAGCTAACCATGGCAAGAGCAAGTTCATAGCATGCATGGATCACTAGCAACAACCACGGAAAAATTGATTAACATGTAAACAATCTGCCAGGAACACTTTATAACAAAAGTAGAGCAAGATTAAAACATGCTAGGGCACTCCATAAATGCAAACAGGGGCACGGATAGATAGAGCGTAACCATATGTTCAGAACATCCTTACTGAAGCAACTCAAAACAAGCATGGATATCACTGTAGCATCATGTTTACATGCCATAAGAATAACAACAGGAAAATTACTTAGAAAAATCCCAAGTCCCTGAAATCAGCAATATCACGAAGGCTACTTTGCATGCTTGTGCTAGTCACCACATTGATCAAAAAATGCAAGACAAGCACCTCTGTAAAATGGCATGACATAGATCAAAAAACATCTAGAGCTCACGCTCATATGACGCACACATCAAATGTGACAAAAATGACAAATCATCATAATCTGATAAGTAGCAGCAGTAAACAATTTATAGCGCTCTTGCATCAATGATTAGGCACCCCAGATGAACTCAAACAAGCATGCACAATGGAATTAAATGAAGAGCCGTCTCCAAATGAACATTTTGATATATCATATGATTGAAACGGAAATACGATCATGGAGTTACGGGGCAATGAACAGAGGCATAAAATATGAGGGGAAAAGGACTAGCATAACCGCATGGTAGGTTTGTCGCCATGGTAGGTTTGTCGCAAGAGGGGTAATCTTCACACAACCCCATGTGCTGAATAAGAAAGGGATAAAGAGTTGGCTTACAATCGCCACTTCACACAAATACAAGTTAAACATACATTATCCAGAATACAATCAAGGTCTGACTACGGAACCAAAATAAAAGAAGACAACCCCAAATGCTAGATCCCCGATCGTCCCAACTGGGCTCCACTACTGATCAACAGGAAACGAAACAAAACAACGATCAAGATCTTTATCGAGCTCCCACTTGAGCTGGCTTGCGTCACCTGCACTGGTATCATCGGCACCTGTAACTGTTTGGAAGTATTTGTGAGTCCCGAGGACTCAGCAATCTCACACCCGCGAGATCAAGACTATTTAAGCTTATGGGTAGGAAAGGTATTGAGGTGGAGCTGCAGCAAGCACTAAGCATATATGGTAGCTAACATACACAAATAAGAGCGAGAAGAGAAGCCACGCAACGGTCGAGAAGCTAGAAGTGATCAAGAAGTGATCCTGAAACTACTTACGCTCAAGCATAACACAAGAACCGTGTTCACTTCTCGGACTCTGCCGAAAAGAGACCATCACGGCTACACACGTGGTTGATGCATTTTAATTAAGTCAAGTGTCAAGTTCTCTACAACCGGACATTAACAAATTCCCATCTGCCACCTAACTGCGGGCACGGCTTTCGAAAGTTCAAACCCTGCAAGGGTGTCCCAACTTAGCCCATCACAAGCTCTCACGGTCAACGAAGGATATTCCTTCTCCCAGGAAGACCCGATCAGACTCGGAATCCCGATTAGAAGACATTTCGACAATGGTAAAACAAGACCAGCAAAGCCGCC
The DNA here is from genome assembly GCF_003073215.2 of Triticum urartu. NCBI lineage: Eukaryota > Viridiplantae > Streptophyta > Magnoliopsida > Poales > Poaceae > Triticum > Triticum urartu. Next base: position 358,747,673 of record NC_053025.1, read on the forward strand.
CGATGTGCCGAAAAACCCCGATAGGAGCTGCACATATCTCATTCTAAGGGCACTGCGGATGAACACTACGTACAACTAAAACCAACCCTCAAGTTTCCCCGAGGTGGCGCTACAAGTGGCTCTATTTTGGACCAACACTTAGAGTGTCACTGGCCCGGGGGTTTAAAATAAAGATGACCCTTGAGTCCGCGGAACCCAAGGAAAAGGCTTAGGTGACAAATGGTAAAACCAAGGTTGGTCCTTGCTGGAGGAGTTTTATTCAAGGCGAACTGCCAAGGGGTTCCCATAACACCCAACCGCGTAAAGAACGCAGAATCAAGGAACATAACACCGGTATGACGGAAACTTGGGCGGCAAGAGTGCAACACACAAGAGGCTTTTGCGGTTACCCGGTTAACCGTTGGAGCATCAAACGGCCTCCAAATGGAACGAAATTTGGCAGACGGTCTACCGGTGGTGTACCAAGGCTACTTGGCAATTCTCGGCCCATTCCGAGAACTTTTTACTCCCGCTGACGAAAAGAGACAAGAGGGGTGTGCCGGTGCATGTGGGAGTGTCGGATTGCGAAACGGACAACGGGGAAAATGCTCGGATGCATGAGACGAACACGTATGCAAATGCGATGCACATGATGACATGATATGAAATGCATGACATGAACAAAATGCAAAACGAAGAAAAAACCCAACCACGAAGGGAATCTCATACCTTAAAGCCGAAAATGGCAAGAGTCGGAGTTACAAATATGGAAAGTAACATCCGGGGTGTTACAACACTCCACCACTACGAGAGGATCTCGTCCCGAGATCTAGGACTGAAAGAACTCCGGATATTCGGAACGGAGGTGATCCTCGCACTCCCAGGTGTCTTCTCGGTCAGAATGGTGTGACCACTTCACTTTCAGGAATTTGATTGACTTGTTGCGAGTCTTGCGCTTGGTTTCACCAAGAATAGCAACAGGATGCTCATGATAAGACAAATCTTCTTGAATATCAATCTCTTCAAAGTTGATGGTGCGCTCAGGAGTCTTGAAACACTTGCGAAGCTGTGACACGTGAAACACATCATACACATTTGCGAAGTTGGACGGAAGCTCAAGTTGATAGGCGAGGTTGCCTCTTTTGCCAATGATCTTGAAAGGACCCACGTATCTAGGGGCAAGCTTCCCTTTGATACCGAAGCAACGAGTACCTTTCATTGGAGAGACGCGGAGGTAGACATGGTCTCCGATCTCGAAAGCCAAGTCACGGTGCTTGCTATCATAGTTACTCTTCTGGTGCGATTGTGTGGCTTTCCGATTTTCACGGATGACTTTACACATTTCTTCAGCTTCTATGATTAAGTCATTCCCAAGAAGTTGGCGTTCACCAGTCTCTGACCAATTGAGAGGAGTACGGCACTTTCTGCCATAGAGAATCTCGAATGGGGCCTTGCCCGAACTCGCTTGGAAGCTGTTATTGTAGGAGAACTCGGAATATGGAAGAAAATCTTCCCACTTCATACCGAAGGAGATGACGCAAGCCCTGAGCATATCTTCAAGGATTTGATTTACTCGCTCGACTTGGCCACTAGTTTGAGGATGGAAAGATGTGCTGAAGCGAATGTTGGTGCCCATGGCCTTTTGGAAGGAGTCCCAGAACTTGGAGGTGAAAATACTTCTGCGGTCTGAAGATATCAATCGCGGAATGCCGTGCAAGGAGACAATCCTGGAGGTGTATAGCTCTGCTAGCTATGCTGCTATGATAGATTCTTTGATTGGAAGGAAATGAGTCACTTTAGTAAGGTTGTCGATGACAACGATGATAGCATCATTTCCACGCTTGGACTTGGGAAATCCAGTCACGAAGTCCATTTCAATATGGTCAAACTTCCATTCTGGAATACCAAGAGGTTGGAGGAGACTAGTTGGTCATTGGTGTTCTGCTTTCACCCTTCTGCAGACATCACATTCATTCACGAATTGAGCAATTTCTCGCTTCATTGGAGTCCACCAATACGACTTCTTGAGGTCATTGTACATCTTCGTACTTCCAGGATGAATGGATAGAAGGGAATTGTTCGCTTCGTTCATAATGACTTTCTTAGATCACCTTTAGGAACCACAATCCGGTCCTTGAAGAATAGAGTGTCTTTTTCATCAATGCGATAGCACTTGTATTTGGGTTGGCTCTTGGCAATCTCATGTTTCACCTTCTTCACCATGGAATCCAGGAGTTGTGCCTCACGAATTTGATATTCCAAAGTAGGAGAGACTTGGATATTGGCAAGAAAGCCTTGAGGAACAACTTGGAGATTCAGTTTACGGAAAGATTCACAAAGGTCCGGTTGGAAGGGCTTGAGAATTAAGTTGTTGTAGTAAGCCTTCCTGCTCAAAGCATTTGCAATGACATTGGCCTTGCCTGGAGTATATTCAATACTCGGATTGCATTCTTGAATCATTTCGATGCATCGAGTCTGCCTGAGGTTGAGGTTGGGTTGAGTGAAGATGTACTTGAGGCTCTTATGATCTGTGAAGATGTCCAGTTTCCTTCCCAACAAGAGATGTCTCCACGTTAATAATGCATGGACAACTGCCGCCAACTCAAGATCGTGAGTGGAATAGTCCCTTTCGTTGGGCTTCAGCTGATGAGAGGTATAAGCCACAACTTTCTTCTCTTGCATTAACACAACACCGAGACCTTGCAAGCAGGCATCACAGAAAACCTCGAATGGCTTGGATTCATCAGGAGGAGTCAAGACAGGAGCTGTGACCAGCTTCTCTTTTAAGGTGTTGAAAGCAACGTCACATTCAGGTGTCCAGACATACTTGACATGCTTCTGGAGGAGGTTGGAAAGTGGCTTTGCAATCTTAGAGAAATTATCAACGAATCTTCAACAATAACTTGCAAGCCCAAGAAAACTGCGGAGCTGTTTGACATTCTGAGGAGGTTCCCAATTCACAATTGCAGACACCTTCTCGAGATTAACAGCGATGCCCTTGGCGGAGATGATATGACCAAGGTAAAGAACTTCATCAAGCCAGAACTCACACATGGAAAACTTCGCATAGAATTGATGCTCTCTGATTTTGTCGAGGACCAACCTCAAATGCTTGGCATGATCCTCCTTATTCTTGGAAAAGACCAAGATATCATCGAGATACACCAGGACGAAATCATTTGTGTAAGGGTTGAAGATGAAGTTCATCATGTGAGAGAACGTTGGAGGAGCGTTGACAAGGCCGAAAGACATGACAGTATATTCATAAGAACCATAGCTTGTTCTAAATGTTGTCTTGGGGATATCTTGTTCACGAATGCGAATCTGATGATAACCCATACGGAGGTCAAGCTTGGAGAATACTGTGGCACCTTTAAGTTGCTTGAATAGCTCATTGATGTTCGGAAGTGGATACTTGTTCTTTATTGTCTTCTTGTTCAATGGACGGTAGTCGACGCAGGGTCGTTCCGTTCCATCCTTCTTGACAAAAAGGACACCACAACCCCATGGATATGAACTCGGTCTGATCAGACCCATACGCTCTTGTTCATCGAGTTTTTTCTTCAACTCCTCTGGTCCAAGCTTGTAAGGAAGCTTGCAAACAGGTTCCGTGCGAGGCTCAAGATCAATAACAAATTCAACTGGTCGGTGAGGAGGCATTCCCAGAAGCTCTTCTGGAAAGACGTCTTGGTATTCACAAACGACTGGAATCTAAGAGATGGCATTCGACTCGCCCTTCTCATTGAGAGAAAACAGTTGAATGGTTTCATCACGGGTGGCATAGATAATCACATCCTTAGAAGGGTGTGTCAATTGAATCTGCCTGGCAGCACAATCAAGCTGAGCCTTGTGCTTAGAAAGCCAGTCCATGCCGAGAATTAGATCAACTAGGAAGCCCGTGCGTTGCAACAGGAGAAAATAGCATCCCTACATTATCCTTCCTTCAACTAAAGTAACATAGCTTGCAAGTCATGAGAATCAGGTTGTGCAGATGTGGTAGACATGAAACATTTTTTTCTGAATTCTCGAGTGCGGAAGTTCGTCGGCTTGTTTTCGAGCGCCCTCATATTGAGTTGGTGCCTAGGTGATGTAATCTTTAATGGGGTCTAGTTAACGTGGAAACCGTTGAAGAGGAGGTAAACATGTGCCACAAAGAGATAATTATTTTTCAACAGAGAAATTGATAGTATTTTCATGGCTTGATTTTCGAAGGCGCAACTGTGAAATATTCTTTTACTGAGCAGTCTCGTGTTGTTGATGGACCCTACCCAATTTAGGCAGATGAATCATCCACCTTGTCTTGACCTAGACCTATACATAGTTTGTTCCATGACCAGTAAAATAGTAAGTTACTAACCAGTCAAGCTATGAAATTGGACAAGACAAAACCATGTGTGGAGGCAAATTAGGCCTTTAGTTTCTGCTATCTCCATGATGCTCTGTCATTGTGCACACATCCATCCTATAACATCAACAATCAGAACCAAGTAGTTGTTTGAGATCATCAACATTGACATGCAGAACCAACAAACCAAGGTACATGAAACTATGTTGTGTTCAGTTTTGCCCAAGTTTACACATGTACACAGTTCTAGGACAAATCGATCCAGTCTTGCTTTCCTATAACATTTGCATGCAGATCAAGCTGGTATATGCAGAACCTAGCTCGTGTACCTAGCTATAGGAAACTTAATGAGATTGAGCTTTGCACAGCAACACACATGCACACACCGAGGAGGAAACTGAAAAGAGTACAAAAGAGTCGTTCTTCATTGTATTTGGTTAGGATCCAAGCAAGGCCGGATAGCAGCCGCCCTCCATGCCAATTACAGGAAGGCCCTCCACACAAATACACTCGGCTGCCTTAGAAAAACTCTCCTTTAATTAGGGGGTTTCTTGGCTTTTTCTTGAACAATCACCAATTAGCAATTTGACCTAATATCCTTTAATACTTGTTTTCTTAAACACCCTCTTTTAAATTTATGCAGCAAGCATGGCATTATGAATCTCATTAATTTCCCACAAGTTAATTAGCCCGAATTTTGTCTAATTAATCCACATAGGATGCACCGCATCATTCTTTTCCTTCCTTCCAGTATAATTAGCGCCCACGTAGTATGGATATTCCTTCCTTCCTATTTTAATTAGCCCACCATATTTCTTTCCTTCCCAGGACTCATTGCCCACTAATTTTCTTCCTTCCTTCTTTCTTCGTTTCCTTTTAATTAGCCCACATAGTATGAATGTATATATCTTTCCTTCCCTGGACTCATTTTCCTTCCTTCCTTAGCCAACTTATTGAGCTGGTTGATAAAGTGTAACTCTAAGACGTATATATGTTGGTGCTTTCAGTTGTAAGGGGGCGAGGTGGTACTATTGAATAAGAAAAGTAAACGTCTTGAGTACACTTGAGCTAATATTGCTTAGTTGGTAGGTGTGTATGGTATGGTTTGAGAGATCGGAGTTCAATTCCTGACGCAAGTAAATGTCCTTTTTTGCCAAAATATCCGACCAGGCCCACCTTGGCCCATGCGGGGATGCACAAAATAAGCTATGTGCGGCCCATGCGGGGAATTTTGGTTGAGACAGACGGACGGAATGAAGACCGACAAAAATTAGGGAGTAACCAATTAGTACCACCTCACGTATATATTTTACGTTTATAAACTGAAAGCATAAATTCACGAAAAGAAGCGTATTGTGACGGTGAATCCACGGAGTCAATCCATGCTTTATTATTAGGGAAAGATATCTGAGTCACCAAGAACAATTGGAGAATTATAGTTGCCCATCTCGATAGACACATCGGGGATGCAATTATTAGATGTTATTTGCTTACCCGGGGACAAAATCTTCAATGGGAAAGGAATCTTTTCGGTCACAAACTCATGCTTGGCAACAAAAGGTTTTTAAATGAAAGAAAGCGATGCACCAGTATCAAACAATACTTTTGCAGGAAAGGAGTTAACTAGAAGGTTACCCATGATCGCTTCTGAAGAATCCTCTGCCTGAGTTGCGTTCATCATGTTCACCTTAGCATGCTTGGGATTATGCTTGACCACTGCATTGCTAGAAGATCTCATAGGAGGAGGCGGAAGGCGCCTTTGGTGGAAGCACTTGTTTGCATAGTGCCCTTTCTGCTGACACTTGTTGCAAGTAACCTCTGAGAGCGGACGATGATAAGGAGCACCTGACCTTGGAGTTTGAGACTGAGCTTTGTTCTGATAGCCTGGGTTGGGCGGGTGGGAAGATCCAATGCCACCTTTGCTCTTGTGCTGGTAGGGCTGGCGAAATGGAGGAGGAGGCAACCAGAACTTCTGTTGCTTAGCTGCCACTTGCGATGAAGAAGTCTGAACTGCGTCCATGACTCTCTTCTTAGATGCCTCACACTTGAGCTGAGCAGCTTCTTGCTTTAGTGCCATGTTATAGAATTGATTGAACTTAGTCGGCTCAAGAAGCACGAGAGCGAACTGCAGATCCTCTCTGAGGCCACCTCTGAATTGATATATCGTACTCTTTTCATCAGGAATGTCTTGTTTAGCGAAGCGAGCAAGTTTCTGAAACTAGATATTATATTTATACACGGGCATGCTGCCTTGCTTGAGATTGCGGAACTCCTCACGCTTTCTCTCAGCAACACTTGGTGGGATGTGATGAGCTTTGAAGTCTCGGCGGAAATCATCCCAAGTAATCACACGACCTCCTTCGGAATCTCTGTATTGTTGAAACCACTCAGAAGCTTGGTCCTTGAGTTGAAACGAAGCAAACTTGACAAAGTCCTCAGGCCTAACATTGCTACATTCAAAATGCTTGCAAATTACCACGAGCCAATCATCGACGTCTGTGCCCTCGGCACACTTGCTCAAGGACTTCGGCTGGTTTGCGAGGAACTGGTTGAGGGTAGCAAACTGAGGCTAATTGTTGCCTTTGCCTTGATTTCCTTGGTTGCCTTGACCATGGTTGCACTCTTGCAAGAGTTGCAAAAGCATCTGAGTGTTGGCGTTGGTGGCTGCCATGACAGCTTGCCATGCCTCCGGAGATGGAGGTGGTGGCGGAGGGTTCAACTGATCCCCATCATTGTGGTCCGGATTCTGACGCGTTGGAGGAGCCATCCTGAAGAGGGTGACATCCATTAGAATTTTTGAAAGACAAATATTCAAGCTGAATCAATGGATCGAAATTACAACATATAGTCTCACAATAGACATTCGAACAAGGATGAACAAATGCATTCCAAACTAAAACATCACACGTCCATAAGGGTGAGAAGCCACTTCGATAAAGGTAGATGAAAAAATCAACAAGGTACGAACATGAACAAATAAGTGGTAAGGATTACCCAATCACAAACCAAATATATGCGGGAAGAAATACTAGAGCTACATGAATTCCCACCTATAAAACTCCCAAAATTTTCTGGTTATGGAATCAGGTGTTGGGGATACAGGGGAAGCATAATATCTCACCCAAACTAACAATTCCTACATCCAGCTGTACCCATCCTTCAACACATAACCAAGAAACCTTCGGAAATCATGTACCTCAACGTTCTAAAAGCATCCGTTATACGAGTTATGGCAATACTCCCGGACTCCCGCCCCAGTACTGGGTGGCATCGAGGTTATCTCACCAACAGCTGCATAAAAGAGATTTTTGATGTCGGCAAAGTCAGGTATTCTAGAACTGCAACGATAAAATTGTGATGACAACACCTCGGAGCTCAACTCCCTGGGACACTACCACAACCCCTAAATTTCAGGAGGCACCAAGAACAATGTTCTCGTCACAAGACTATCAGAACAATTCCAAGATACCCACGTGGTCCTAAAAAAATCATGAAATTTGAGGAGAGGAGAGTCAAAACTTCTACGTCAGGAGGCCTCACCAGAGCGATGAAGGGACTGAGGAGTAAAAAGAATCCTACTCTCCGATATATGTAATCCTAAGACTCAAAACATTTTGTTCTAGACTCAACAACGTCAGCGATTCGATAAGGCAGGGGGCTCCTAAGTCGGGGAAGGCTCTGATACCAACTTGTAACACCCACAATGCGGCTATGCCTCCCACGTGTCGGGGCACGGCTTAGAGGCATAGCCGCATGATAGGCTTGTCGCAAGAGGGGTAATCTTCACACCATCCCATGTACTGAATAAGAAAGGGATAAGTAGTTGGCTTACAATCGCCACTTCACATAATACATAAATAATACATACATCATCCAAGGTACAATCAAAGGGCCGACTACGGAACCAAAATAAAGTAAGAAACCCCAAATGCTAGATCCCCGATCGTCCCAACTGGGCTCCACTACTGATCATCCGGAAAAGAAACATAGTAACGGCCCGAATCCTCGTCGAACTCCCACTTGAGTTCGGTAGCATCACTTGCACTGGTATCCTCGGCACCTGCAACTGTTTGGAAGTATCCATGATTCATGAGGACTCAACAATCTCACATCCATGAGATCAATACGATTTAAGCTTATGGGTAGGAGAAGGTAGTGAGGTGGAGCTGCAGTAGGCACTAAGCATATATGGTGGCTAACATACGCAAATAAGAGCGAGAAGAGAAGCAACGCACGGTTGAGAAGCTATAAGTGATCAAAAAGTGATCCTGAAGCTACTTATGTTCAAGACTAACACGAGACCGTGTGTTTCTTCCTGAACTCCACCGAAAAGAGACCATCACGGCTACACACGCGGTTGATTTATTTTAATTAAGTCGAGTGTCAAGTTCTCGACAACCGGGTATTAAAAAATTCCCATCTGCCACATAACCGCGGGCACGGCTCTCGAAAGTTTATACCCTGCAGGGGTGTCCCAACTTAGCCCATCACAAGCTCTCACGGTCAACGAAGGATATTCCTTCTCCCGAGAAGACCCGATCAGTCTCGGAATCCCGGTTACAAGACATTTCGACAATGGTAAAACAAGACCAGCAAAGCTGCCCGATGTGCCAACAAATCCCGATAGGAATCGCACGTATCTCGTTCTCAGGGCACACCGGATGAACACTACGTACGGCAACTGAAGATACCCCAAGTTTCCTAGGGGCGGCACCGCAAGTGGCTTTGTTTTTGGACCCACACTCAGAGGAGCACTGGCCCAGGGGTTCAAAATAAAGATGACCCTTGAGTCCACGGAACCCAAGGGAAAAGGCTGAGGTGGCAAAAGTTAAAACCAAGGTTGGGCCTTGCTGGAGGAGTTTTATAAAAAGCAAACTATCAAGGGGTTCCCATAACACCCAACCGCGTAAGGAACACAAAATCAAGGAACATAATACCGGTATGACGGAAACTAGAGCGGCAAAAGTGGAACGAAACACCAGGCATAAGGCCGAGCCTTCCACCCTTTACCAAGTATATAGACACATTAAAGTAAATAAGATAAAATAATGATATCCCACATATCCATGTTCCAACATGGAACAAACTTCAACTTCACCTACAACTAACAACGCTATAAGAGGGGCTGAGCAAAAGCGGTAACATAGCCAAACAACGATTTGCTAGGAAGGTGGGTTAGAGGCTTGACATGGCAATATGGGAGGCATGATATAGCAAGTGGTAGGTAGTGCGACATAGTGATAGATCGAAGAACTAGCAAGCAAAGATAGAAGTGATTTCGAGGGTATGGTCATCTTGCCTGCAAAGTTCTCAGAGTTGTCGAAAGCTTGATCCTCGTTAGCGTACTCAACAGGTTCCTCGTCAACATACTTGTCTCCCGGCTCTACCCAAGGCAAGAACACAAGCAATGGAACAACAATCAATCACGGTGCAATGCACAAGCAACATGATGCAATACATGGCATGATATGCAAGACATGATATGCAATGCATATGCATGCTCCGGAAGGGAAACAATGATTAAGGCATCAACTTGGAAAACCAAGTATGCCGCTGGAAAGATGAGATGATTTCGGTAGAACTCGATATGAAGATCACCGGAAACGGATGCACGGTTTGCAAATGGCAAACAAAACAAGAATGACACAATTCTGCGATTAACAGCACGATGCCATCTAGAATGTAACAAGAAACTAAGCTACTACACTTCAACCTAGCAACAAAGCATATGGCAGTGATGTACAAGAGATTCTTCAAAAAACATGAACACTGAGATACGGCTAAATCACAATAGAACAAGTTCAAACAAGCATGGCAAAATTGCAAAAGATATCAGCTTCACAGACTTGGTGAAAATACAAACATGTTAAAAACAACATCAGGAAGCAAAGTTTACAGCAAGCAAACAACATGCTACAGAACATAACATGGCAAATAAAGACATGTCATGATTCTACTAAAAGCATAGATCAAAAGTCCCTTACTGAACATGAGCCAAAAAGGCACAGAAGATATGATGGCACCCATGTAAACATAGCAAGTTTTATTAACAGTTTCAGACTTGGCAGAAAAACAGAGCATGGCATAAACAGATTTATGATAGCAACTTTACGAGCTCATGGCACTCACCACAAAGCATTGCATGACAAAATAAGCATACCACTAGCAAGATGACATATTCGTGAAGCTAACCGTAGCAAGAGAAAGTTCATAGGACGCATGGATCACTAGCAACAACCATGGTAATATTGATCAACATGTTAACATTCTGCCAGGAACATTTTATAGCAAAAGTAGAGCAAGAAAATGGCATGCTAGATAACTCCATAAATGCAAACAGGAGCATGGATGCATAGAGCATAACCACATGTTCAAACCATCCTTACTGAAGTATCTCAAAATAAGCATGTATCTCACTGTAGCATCAAGTTTACATGGCATCAAAATAACAGCAGGAAAAGAACTTACCAAAATCCTAAGTCCCTGAAAACAGCAATATTGTGGAGCCTAGTTTGCATGCTTGTTCTACTCACCACATTGATCACAAAAATAAAAGACTTGCACCTCTGTAAAGATGTCATGTTGTAGTTCAAAACACGTGTAGACCTCATGCTCAAATAATGGACACATCAAATGCAACAAAAATGACAAAACCTCAAGATCTGATAAGTACCAATAGCTAACATTTTATAGCACTCTTGCATCAAATAAAATGGTATCATAATGTACAGTAACATGCATGGAAATGCTTCTACCATGATGAGCTCAACGAGACGAACAATTTGGTATATCATATGCATGATTTGGAGCATCGAGCACCGAGATACGGCATGATAAAGTAGGCTTGAAAATAAAACAGAGATTCGGGACTTTGGCGATTTTACCCTCTGGATTCTAGATTTAGGGTTTGTGCACGCGGATTGTGGTTTGCTGGAATCTACGCCGGAGTTGCTGAAGAGGAGGGAGGAGACCGGAGAGGCATCGGGGTCGGCGCCGGAGGGACGGGGACGGGCGGATCTGGGGTCGTCGGCGTCGGAGTGGGAGCCGGCGAGGAGGTGGAGCCAGGGCGGCACAAGGTGGAGGCGGCCTGCGGCGGGAGGACGAGGCGGTGACGCGAGCTTCGGGTGGCGGCGCGGGACGGCGAGCTCGGCACGCGGGGGTCGGATGGGCGCGGGACCGCGGAGCAACGACCGGGCGGAGCGGGCCATGAGCGGACGGCGGCGGCGGCGTGACGTGTCGGCTCCTGGTTGGTTGCGGGCGCGGCGACGGACGCGTCCAGTCCGATCCGGACGTGTCCGGCGGTGGAGAGGGGCTAGGCTAGGGTTTGGACTGCACGAAAAATCGGAGGGGAACACATATTTATAGGTAGAGGGAGTTTGGAGTGCGCAAATGAGGTGTAGTTTTCGCCCACACGATCGTGATCCGATAATGGAGGACATGGAGATGTTTTAGATGGGTTATTGGGCTTTTTTGGAGGGGTGTTGGGCTGCAACACACAAGAGGCTTTTGCGGTTACCCGGTTAACCGTTGGAGCATCAAACGGCCTTCAAATGGAACGAAAATTGACAGGCGGTCTACCAATGGTGTACCAAGGCCACTTGGCAAATCTTGGCCCATTCCGAGAATGTTTTACTCCCGCTCACGAAAAGAGACAAGAGGGGTGCACCGGTGCATTTGGGAGTGTCAAATTGCGAAACGGACAACGGGGAAAATGCTCGGATGCTTGAGAGGAGCACGTATGCAAATGCGATGCAGATGATGACATGATATGAAATGCATGACATGAACAAAATGCAAAACAAAGACAAAACCCAACCACGAAGGGAATCTCATAACTTAAGGCCGAAAAATGGCAAGAGTCGGAGTTATAAATATGGCAAGTTACATCCGGGGTGTTACATCTCCACCCCTCGCGAGCCAGCCTGGTGAGGCCACCCTGGAGGAGGTCTTGCGCCATCCGCCTCGCGAGGCTTGGCCCCTCGTGAGGGTCTTGAGTGTTTGTTGGTGAAGATGGGCCGTACAGGGCCGCTGATGGAGCCACGTTGTGGGCCGCAGGCAGGCAAGTCTGGGGACCCCCATTCCCCGAACGCCGACAACAGCGGTGGCTCCTGGTGGTCCAGCGACTCTCCCGAGCCCGGCGAGACTCCGGAGACGAGTGACTACAACTATGTGCCCCCGAGCTCGCGTCGTGCCCGGAGTGCAGCTACGGCGTCTGCCCGCCGCCACCGTTGATCTGGATGGGGTTGGCGTCAGCCCCTCGTGGTCCACTGTTGATGATGGCGTCGGCGGTGATGCATGTAGATAGGGCTCCTAGAAACCTTCTTCTTTGTTCCCTGCAAGGAGTCGAGATGAACCCCATGGGGGCCTGTAAAGGGTTTGTAGTGTCTTTTGTTAATATTTCCCTTATTATGAAGATCTATGACTGTGTGTCTTGCTTCGGCTGGGTCCCCCCTTTCCGTCCTCGCAGTAGCCTAGTGCTCTATGCCAACAGGTCGCGGTCCCAAGGCAGGCTGCAGTCGTTGCTAGAATGCCAGGTCGTGATGCCGGGGTCAAGGCCAGGAGGTGAGCGGCCCGAGGTCCAGTAAGAGCTCCTAAGGCGCGATGCTCAAGAGATCCCCTTTAGCATGCAAGCAACTACCTAAAGGTGGGAAAGGAAGGCAGCGTCGCCATAGCAAGGTTGCAAGAGAGGGGAATCCTGTGTCGCAGCGCTTGGCTGATCCGGGTGTGAGATTTATCTTAGCGGTCCAAAGTCAATTCCTTGTGCCGCGCCAACTTCGTGTGTCAACTAGGTCAAACTCGCGTGAGCCTCCCCCTCCTTTCACGCCCTTCCATGTGCTCTGCATCCTTGGGTCCCGGCCCTCGAGCGAGCTTAGCCGGCACCGGTATGCCAGGTCACGATGTCGTGGTCAAGGCCAGGGGTGAGGGCTGGAGAGCCAGTAAGAGTTCCTGAGTCGCGATGCTCAGGAGCCCCCCTTTAAAGCACAAACGAATTGTGTGAAAAAAGGGAGGAGCCCGCGGTGTCGTCCGCCATTAGCCTCTGGGTGTTCCTGCAGGTTAGCGCGAAGGAGGAATACAGGATGCAACCGTGCTTGCTGGTCTTCCACGGGTCGTTCCGCAAGAAGGAGAAGGCACTGAGGGCCTAGTGAGATGACGTGCGCATGGCGTGCCGCGAGCCAGAGCTCGACCGCTCAGGTTTGTCAGCATTGCAGGGACGGACCCAAGCACAAGCGTTGTGCCAGCATGAGTGGCTCCCATGGCGGGGTGAGCAGGGGGCGAGGGGCAGCACAGATGGCCGTGATGGATAATAGACGAGCAGGTGATAATCATGAAATGACTCAAGCAAAGAGGCAGGTTAGCTCAGATAGATGCAAGAACGATACATGCCATCGGGACGGACCCGAGAGGCCTGGGGATGATGTAGGCCAAGGGTCGCCCCCAGCAGGGTAAGCTAGAGATGCAAAAGGATACACGTCACAGGGGCAGACCCGTACGACTTGGGGATAATGCAGCCCGAGGGGCGCCCCTAACTAAATGAACTAAAAAGAGTCACATAACACTGTCGGAGTGGTCTTGGCGTAGCCGATGATGCGTGCCGAATAGTCGTTCCTCACGAGACGCTAGAACCCTGGGCCTCAGGAAGCTCTAGGGGTTTGGGTGGCTCCTTGAGGACCGCCGCCATCTCCGCCAGGACAGTGTGATGCCTGGCCTCTTGAGCCGCCAGGATGCTCCGCAAGTGGCGCTGGTGGGTGACGGCCGCGTTTGGCAAGCCAAATGGCATGCGAACGTAGCTGTGAGGTGGACCCTCGCACCGATCAACAAGAGAAGGCCAGAAGCGCTCCTGAGATGCGGCCCTATTGAGCCCTAGAATGTCGACGCAGACATCCAGCCCGTCGTCCTAGCCAGGATGGGGGGCTACGCCAGGTGGTGGGTGGCGGTCGCCACGTATGGCCCTTGCCTCTTGAAGCTCATGGGTCGCCTTGACGATGAAGTCTTGAGCCCCGGGCGCTCCTTGCCCAGTGCCCTCCTAAGGGAAACATGCGGCGAAGCACACCTCCACATGGTGCCCGAGCGCCTCCCTCATGATGTTGGCTAGGTCTGAGGCCCTCCAAAAGAGAGCCCCGGAGCCTTGCCCGGGGAGGGCGCCAGGCGCGCCTTTCTATGCATGGGAGGGAGGCGCCCCAGTTGTGGTCATAGGTCCCGAGGTGGTGCCGCTAGAGACGCTGCTCTCCTGAGGCCCCGGGAGGAGTAGCTTCTTTTTCTCCTTGGGGATGGCCTTAGGAGGGTACACGATCCCTTAGTTGTTGGGGTCTTCGATCGCAGTGGCTTGGAAGGTGCGCTCAAGGGAGCACACCACATATCTTTCTTCGTAGGGGACCGTGATGATGCCTCCACTCCCTGGCATCTTGAGGACGTTATAGCCGTGGTGGGTCACTGCCATAAACTTGGCCAATGCTGGGTACCCGAGGATGGCGTTGTACGGCTGACGTATGTGGGCGACGTCGAAGTCGATGAGCTCGGTGCGGTAGTTCACTCCTGAGAAAGGCTTGGTAGGCTGTAGCTGATCATATGGCACTTGGAGGCTATCGAATGTGTCGACGGACATGACATTGAGCCCTGCGCCGCCATCGATGAGGGTCTTGGTGACTTGGACGTTGCTGATGACGGGTGAACAAAGCATCAGAAGGAAACTTGTGGTCGCCGCGCACTTGAGCTGGTCCGCCGAGCTGAAGGTGATGGAACACTTGGACCACCTAAGCGGGCGCGTGGCCTCGATCCTGGGAAGGGCCGCGTTCACCTCACGAGCAAACTACTTGAAGATGCTCTGAGAAGTTGGGGCCTGAGCACCGCCCAGGATGCAGGCGATAGCATGCGGCTCCTGGAAGCCCCCAGCCACCTCGTCCTAGTGGTGGTCGTCGTTCCTCCTTGGTGGTGGCAGCACCGGAGCGAGGCCAGCATTGCCCTGAGGACGGTTCTCACGAGGCTGGTCCCTCCAAGCGCCCTCGTGAGGCTGGTCCTGCCAGTGGTCCTCGCGAGGCTGGTCACGCCACTCCTGACATGGGCCGCGATCGTCCCAGCGTCCCCCACTTCGTGCTCCTCCCCGGCCGTAGCCCTGGTCGTTGCACTTGGGGCGCTGACCAAAGCGTCCATCTCGAATGGATCTGAGCTCTTGGCACTCGTTATTCTTGTGGCTGTGTACGTTGTGGAAGGCGCAGAATGGATGGCTGCTCTTAGACGACTCGGGGTGGTCCTGGCCGCGCTTCGAGTCCGGCTCCGCCGTGAGCATGGCTACTCCCTTGTGCTTCACGTCCTTGGCCTTGGCTTTCTTCTCCTAAGGGTTAGCAGGAGGGAGCTCGAGGAGGAAGAGGCATCCCTCCTCATCTCTTGCGCACTTGGTCACCATATTGAACATCTACAGGGCCGAGCACAGCTCTTCGTGGATGGCGATCTCCTCCTTCATCTTGACGTCGCGGACGCCATCGGAGAACGCGGAGATGATGGCCTCGTCTATCACCTTGGGGATCTTGAGGCGGACGCTGTTGAAGCGTTGGATCTAATTTTGCAGGGTTTCCCCTGGTTGCTGCTTGATGCGCCGCAGGTCGCCTATGGCTGGCGGGCGGTCGCGAGTACCCTGGAAGTTGGTGATGAAACGCTCGCGGATCTCGCCTAAGGAGGAGATCGATCCCGTGGGCAGATTCAGGGGCCACGAGCAAGCGCCATCCTTGAGAGCCATGGGAAACCAGTTCGCCATGACTTTCTCATCGCTGTTGGCTGCCTCGATGCTCAGCTCGTAGAGCTGCAGGAACTCCGTAGGGTCGGGGTGCCGTCGTAGCGCGGAGGCAGATCTGGCTTGAACTTGCCTGGCCAAACGACGGTGCCTAGC
Organism: Triticum urartu; assembly: GCF_003073215.2. Lineage (NCBI taxonomy): Eukaryota > Viridiplantae > Streptophyta > Magnoliopsida > Poales > Poaceae > Triticum > Triticum urartu. The sequence continues at coordinate 358,763,878 of NC_053025.1, forward strand.
TCAGGAGTGAAGGCTCAGCAGCCTGCTATGGTCACCGGAGCCTGTCGTGGTAGCAGAATCTGGTCTTGTCACACACGTACTGCCACAGCAGGCGGCACGCGATCTTGACGTAGTGGTGCGGGGAGTGCGGGAGCATTTTCTTGCGGTCGAGGGACCTCCTGGTAGCTTCTTTCTTCGTGCGCGGGCACAAGGCATGGCGGATCACCCTGTGGGACCACGCATCTTGGGGCGAGGACACCGTCTTGATGCGAAGGAGGAGGGGGCACGCCATGCGCCGCGCGTCTCGGCGTGAGGGCGCCGTCTTGATGAAGTGGCGGCGAAGGCGCTCCGTGAGCTACGTCCCCCGCAGTTGGAGGCGGGCGAGGTAGCGAGAGGGATGGTGCAGGAGAGCCCCCAGCGGTGCTGACGAGCTCGGCGATGCGGTGCAGCCAGTCTTTGTAGAGGTCGTCGACCGGCCAGTAACAAAGGAGCTCGCGTGCCATGAGTAACGCAGTCTGCACATTCGTGGGCGCGCGACGAGTGTGGAACGACAAGCCGGCCGGAGTCAGTGACGGGGTGGCGGTGCAGCCGTCCCGCCGCAGAGAGGGGTGCAGCGATGACGCCTGCTGCTCGTTCGCTGCTGGGCCGGTGGCGGCATTTACAGTAGGTGACGGAGAACAGCGGGGAGGTCCGCCAACGGGCATCATCGGGGCGACGCAGGCGGCGAGGGCGGCGCGGCGCTCAACACGGGCTTGGCAAGCGTCTGACTGATGACCACAAGTATAGGGATCTATCATAGTCCTTTCGATAAGTAGAGTGTCGAACCCACGAGGAGCAGAAGAAATGGATAAGCGGGTTTTCCAGCAGGTATTTTCTGCAAGTATTGAAATTAAGTGGGTAACAGAATAGTTTTGTGTAAGATTAATTTGTAACGAGCAAATAAGTAAATAAAGTGCAGCAAGGTGGTCCAATCCTTTTTTAGCAAAGGACAAGCCTGGACAAACTCTTATATAAGGAAAAGTGCTCCCGAGACACATGGGGAATATCGTCAAGATAGTTTTCATCACGTTCATATGATTCGCGTTCGGTACTTTGATAATTTGACATGTGGGTGGACCGGTGCTTGGGTGCTGTTCTTACTCGAACAAGCATCCCACTTATGATTAACCTCTATTGCAAGCATCCACAACTACAACAAAAGTATTAAGGTAAACCTAACCATACCATGAAACATATGGATCTAAATCAGCCCCTTACGAAGCAACGCATAAACTAGGGTTTAAGCTTCTGTCACTCTAGCAACCCATCATCTACTTATTACTTCCCAATGCCTTCCTCTAGGCCCAAATAATGGTGAAGTGTTATGTAGTTGACATTCACATAACACCACTAGAGGCTAGACAACATACATCTCATCAAAATATCGAACGAATACCAAATTCACATGACTACTAATAGCAAGACTTCTCCCTTGTCCTCAGGAACAAACGTAACTACTCACAAAGCATATTCATGTTCATAATCAGAGGGGTAATAATATGCATAAAAGGATCTGAACATATGATCTTCCACCAATTAAACCAACTAGCATGAACTACAAGGAGTAATTAACACTACTAGCAACCTACTAGCACCAATCCCGGACTTGGAGCAAGAATTGGATACAAGAGATGAACTAGGGTTTTGAGATGAGATGGTGCTGATGAAGATGTTGATGGAGATTGCCCTCTCCCGATGATGACGATGGCGATGATTTCCCCCTCCGGGAGGGAAGTTTCCCCGGCAGAACAGCTCTGCCGGAGCCCTAGATTGGTTCTGCCAAGGTTCCGCCTCGTGGCGGTGGAGTTTCGTCCCAAAAGGTTGCTTCTGATTTTTTTCTCGACGAAAGACTTCATATAGCAGAAGATGGTCATTGGAGAGCCACCAGGGGGCCCACGAGGTAGGGGGGGCGCCCTAGGTGGGGCGCCCCCCCCCCACCCTCGTGGAAAGGGTGTGGGCCCCCTGGTCTTCATCTTTGGCAAGGATTTTTCATTATTTATTATATGGTATTCCGTGGAGTTTCAGGACTTTTGGAGTTGTGCAGAATAGGTCTCTAATATTTGCTCCTTTTCCAGCCCAGAATTCCAGCTGCCGGCATTCTCCCTCCTTATGTAAACCTTGTAGAATAAGAGAGAATAGCCATAAGTATTGTGACATAATGTGAAATAACAGCCAATAATGCAATAAATATCGATATAAAAGCATGATGCAAAATGGACGTAGCACTGACATGGATGCAATCGGGCCGTGGAACAGGGATCAACAAAGGGAAGGCTTCAGCGCACCCCTACCTGGCGCGCCAAATGTCGTATTACGGGTTCCGGCAAGCCCTTGAGGTTCGAACACTGGGGTGCGCCGAACCCGAGGAACAAGGGACACAAGGGTTTATACTGGTTCGGGCCACCGTTGCGGTGTAATACCCTACTCCAGTATGGTGTGGTGGATTGCCTTGTAGGCTGGGGATGAACAAGTACAAGGGAAAAACAACCTCCTAAGGAGAGGTGGTCTTGATCTCGATGAGCTTGTGTGGTTGGGGATGATCTGAGTGATCCGTCTCCAGATGAGTCAACCCTTTCGATGAGCCGATCCTTTCGATGAGCCAATCCCTGCTATGGTGGTGGCTAGCCCTATTTATAGAGGCCCGGGTCCTCTCCCCAAATATTAGGCGGAAAGGGATCCCACAACAGCCAATTTGAAGGGGGACAATGAGTAAAAGTTATCCTGACAACAGGTGGTCTTCGCCTGCCAAAGCCTCTGGTGGTGATGCCGTCGTGGGCTCCGTGATGACCTTCGTCTTGCTGTCCTGCTGGTCTTGGTCTTGTTGCACTGATATGGAAACCTTTGCCTGACACCTTGGGACTCCTCGCCTGCGCCTGCCTCTTTAGCACCGAAGAGGAAACTGGCACTCTGCGCTTGCTAGCGCCCGCCTGGCCTTGGTCGTCATGGCTCACGTCACAGAAACCTCACGAGGTGCCCCTTGCCTTGATCTCTCTGCCCCTCACGAGCCAGCCTAGTGAGGCTGCCCCTGAGGAGGTCTTGTGTCGTCTGCCTCGCAAATCTTGGCCCCTCGTGAGGGTCTTGAGTGTTAGTTGATGAAGACGGGCTGTACCAGGCCACTGGAGGAGCCACACCTTGGGCCGCTGCTACCTCTTGAGCACTTGCATTGGTTTTCCCTTGAAGAGGAAAGGGTGATGCAACAGAGTAGCGTAAGTATTACCCTCAGTTTTTGAGAACCAAGGTATCAATCCAGTAGGAGGCTACGCACGAGTCCCTTGCACCTACACAAAACAAATAAATCCTCGCAACCAACGCGATAAAGGGTTGTCAATCCCTACACGGTCACTTATGAAAGTGAGATATGATAGATAAGAGAAGATAATATTTTTGGTATTTCTATGATAAAGATGCAAAGTAAAATAAAAGGAAATGAAAATAACAAAGTATTGGAAGATTAATATGATGAAGATAGACCCGGGGGCCATAGGTTTCACTAGTGGCTTCTCTCGAGAGCATAAGTATTTTACGGTGGGTGAACGAATTACTGTTGAGCAATTGACAGAATTGAGCATAGTTATGAGAATATCTAGGTATGATCATGTATATAAGCATCACATCCGAGACAAGTAGACTGACTCCTGCCTGCATCTACTACTATTACTCCACACATCGACCACTATCCATCATCCATCTAGAGTATTAAGTTCATAAGAACAGAGTAACGCCTTAAGCAAGATGACATGATGTAGAGGGATAAACTCATGCAATATGATGAAAACCCCATCTTGTTATCCGCGATGGTTACAATACAATACGTGCCTTGCTGCCCCTACTGTCACTAGGAAAGGACACCGCAAGATTGAACCCAAAGCTAAGCACTTCTCCCATTGCAAGAAAGATCAATCTAGTAGGCCAAACCAAACTGATAATTCGAAGAGACTTGCAAAGATAGCCAATCATACATAAAAGAATTCAGAGGAGATTCAAATATTGTTCATAGATAAACTTGATCATAAACCCACAATTCATCGGTCTCAACAAACACACCACAAAAACAAGATTACATCGAATAGATCTCCACATGAGAGGGGGAGAACTTTGTCTTGAGATCCAAAAAGAGAGAAGAAGCCATCTAGCTAATAACTATGGACCCGTAGGTCTGAGGTAAACTACTCACACTTCATCGGAGAGGCTATGGTGTTGATGTAGAAGCCCTCCATGATCGATGCTCCCTCCAGCGGAGCTCCGGAACAGGCCCCAAGATGGGATCTCGTGGATACAGAAAGTTAAGGCGGTGGAATTAGGGTTTTGGCTGTGTATCTAATCGTTTGGGGGTACGTAGGTATATATAGGAGGAAGAAGTACGTCGGTGGAGCAACAGGGGGCCCACAAGGGTGGAGGGCGCGCCTCGGGGGTAGGCACGCCCTCCTACCTCGTGGCCTCCCTGTTGGTTGCTTGATGTAGGGTCCAAGTCTCCTAGGTCTTGTTCGGTGAGAAAATCACGCTGCCGAAGGTTTCATTCCGTTTGGACTCCGTTTGATATTCCTTTTCTTCGAAACCCTAAAATAGGCAAAAAAATAGCAATTCTTGGTTGGGCCTCCGGTTAATAGGTTAGTCCCAAAAATAATATAAAAGTGGATAATAAAGCCCAATAATGTCCAAAACAGTAGATAATATAGCATGGAGCAATCAAAAATTATAGATACGTTGGAGACCTATCAGCCGCAGGCAGGCAAGTCTGGGTACCCCCGTTCCCAGGACGCTGACAGCGCCTCGGCTCCCTCGCATGCCCAGGTGGGTTGTGCCCACCTGGTGGGCCCCCTCTGGTACTTACTGCCTCCAATATTCCTCATATATTCCATAAAAAGTCTCCATCAAGTTTCAGCTCATTTGAAGTTGTGCAGAATAGGTGGCCTGACGTAGCTTTTCCAGGTCCAGATTTCTAGTTGTCGGAATTCTCCCTCTTTGTGTATACCTTGCATATTATGAGAGAAAATGCATTATAATTAATCCAAAACGCATTATTATGGATAAAAACATTATAAATAACAATAAGAAAACATGATGCAAAATGGACGTATCAACTCCCCCAAGCTTAGACCTCGCTTGTCCTCAAGCGAATACCAAAATCGAAAAACATGTCCACATGCTTTGACAGAGAGGTGTCGATAAAAAAAATACGGATATGGAAGCATCATGTAGATTATTATAAGAGCAACAAAATTAAACATAAGACTTTTATCATAGGACTATTATCATAGACTTCTCATGAATAAGTGTCAATTAATCACACAATCGAAGTATAAAGCAAAAACACTATTAAAACCAACAAACAATGTTCTCAGTCAACTTTGCAACTACAATTCATCATCATTTCAGGAAGGGTCACGTATCGGACCCTTTAGGCAAGTCCACATACTCAACCATCATGTAGTTTTCTATGATTGCTAACACTCGCCGCGTACACATGAGCAAAACGTTTCCACCGGACACATAGGAAGATAGGGGATTATAGTTTCGCCTCCCAATGTATTCACCTCAAGGGTGATGTCAACAATAATAACTCATGCTATCTATATTCAGCTGGACATATGTGCCTAGATCTTTCCTCACCACATGATGCTTGCCAAAAGAGAAAAACAAAAAGGAATAGAAGGAAAACTTTGACTCTTTGTATAAAATTAAATACATAAAAGTAAAAGATAGGCCCTTCGTAGAGGGAAGCAGAGGTTGCCATGCGCTTATTTGTTTGTATGCTCAACCCCTTAGTGCAAAATTACGTCACATTACATTGCCCCTTGTGATAGCGACCTTTATTATGCAGGTTGTCGCTTTTATTCTTCACCATCACAAGTTCGCGCAACGCTCAATTTTCTCTTAAACCAAATGATCTCACACATTTAGAAGCAATTTTTATTGCCTTTTTGCACCAATCACAACTTACTTGAGGGATCTTGCTCAATCTCTAGGTAGGTATGGTGGACACTTGAAAAAAAAGATTTGGATTTAAGGGTTTTTGGATGCACAAGTAGTATCTCTACTTAGTGCAGAATTTTTGGCTAGCAAAGATAGGGGCAAGCACCACATGTTAAAGGATCCATGACAATATGACTTCTATGTGAATATAAACAAACATAAACCATTAAGTTGTCTTCCTTGTCCAACGTCAACAATTTTGGCATATAATATTTTGATGAGGGCTCACAATCACAAAAGATTTCTAGGATAGTATATTTATATGTGAATCTTCTCTTCCCTTATTAACTCTTTCATGAGTTGCAACAATGACTAATGCTATGTTTGTCAATCTCTAATAAAATTTCTACTTATACTTTTCCTTATGTGGTGTCATCACCTACCATAGGATTAGTATATGATCTTTTTCATTATTTATTTCCTTTCTTTTATTTATTTCCTTTCTCTTTTTCTTTCTTATTTCCTTTCTTTTTTTTGCAACATGAAGTAAAGAAAGCAAAAACTCAAACTAAACTTTATTATATAACTTGCACATGATTACAAAGATAGATCACTAAGCAAACTCTCAAGGAAGAAAGGATCGAACTAACTTTTATTCATCTAAGCAAAATATCGAACTAAAATAAGTAAAGGTAAAATGATAGTGGGATGATACGATACCAGGGCACCTCCCCCAAGCTTGGCGGAAGCCAAGGGGAGTGCCCATACCCGATACTCAATTATCCTTTGGTGGTGAAGAAGATGATGATGGTGGTGAAGTAGTATTCTCCAATATAACCATGAGTAGATCCTTCAAACCTTGAATCTCCCGAAGGGCTTGATGACTTAATTCACTATTTTTCTTCACCTCAGCCATTATGTTTTTATTCTTAGGGCCCCACATTTTTGTTCCTGCACTATTTTCTCTTGGCCGGGATATGTCCCAATTGGACGGTATGTGCCTATGAGGAGTGTTCTCGAACCCATAATTGTGAATCCAATTATGAAAAAAATTATGATGTAACCTGTGTAAGGGCCTCCTCAGTTGGAGCTCTTCTTGCACTTCCAGGCTCGCTTGATTGTTCGATGATCCCATGGCTTGATGAGGATCAGGGTGAGTAGAGATCCCAGCTAGTGTACCCCTCTCGGAGGCCGGAGGGTGAATCCCAAAGGGACTTTCCTATTCTTCCTCCATAGCAACCTCTTCAGCTTCATCCCTCCTTATATCTTCCTGAACCAACCTTATGTATCCTTCTCCATTGTAGAAGGGTGAGGAAGACATGATGTTGGTCTAGTTGAATCTGTCAGAAAACAGCAAGAAACGAGAACAGAGAATTTCTCCGCGATACGGTGATCAATAGGTTTGGGAAGTATATATAGATTTTATATCTTGGAGGACAAGCATATGGTAGAAAAATGGAGTCCGGAAGGTGTCCCAGGTGGGCACAACCCACGCCCACCAGGGTACGCTTCTTGGAAGTTTTTTATGTCCAATTTTTTTAATATTCCAAAACTAATAAAAAATATTTTTGCGGATTTTCGGAGTCCGTTTACTTACTGTATCATGTACCTCCTTATTTTCATGATTCTGGAGTGTTCTGGAAGGACTCTTTTATGTGTTCTTCCGGTGTCAAAGTTTGGATAATATTACTTTCAACATTAATGGGTGTACCTGAGATATAATGTTTTATACGTTGCCCATTGGCAACCTTCGGGTTAGTACCTTCGGAATTATTTATTTTGATGGCTCTAGACCGATAAACCTCCTCGATAACATAGGGGCCTTCCCATTTTGAGAGGATTTTTCCTGCAAAGAACCTGAAACGAGAGTTGTACAAAAGAACATATTCTTCGACTTTAAACTCGCGCTTTTGGATTCTATTGTCATGCCATCTTTTAACTTTTTCTTTGAATAATTTTGCATTTTAATAAGCTTGGGTTCTCCATTCATCTAACGAGCTAATATCAAATAACCTCTGTTCACTGGCAAGTTTGAAATGATAATGGAGTTCTTTAATTGTCCAATATGCTTTATGTTCTAACTCAAGAGGCAAATGACAAGATTTTCCATAAACCATTTTATAAGGAGACATACACATAGGATTTTTATATGCTGTTCTATAAGCCCAAAGTGCATCATCTAATTTCTTAGACCAATTCTTCCTGGACCTATTGATAGTCTTTTGCAAAATTAATTTTATTTCTCTATTGCTAAGTTCAAATTAACCACTAAACTAAGGATGATAAGGTGATGCAATTCTTTGGTTAACATCATACTTGGCAAGCATTTTTTGGAGAGCACCATGAATAAAGTGTGAACCACCATCAGTCATTAAAGGGGGAAGTAAAAATCAAGGGAAGTAAAAATAGATGACATATACATATACAACATGTACACCTTGTCTCATTTGTTAGCCACATTTCAGATTAAGCAACGCTGAGCACGGCTTTGTTTTCAAAAGGGGAGGATGATGAGGACATGACTACCTTGGATGCGACCAAAAATATTGCATACATGTATATTTGTGAGGTGATTTCTAATGCAAACTATGCAATAATTTATTTATGTCATCCAGGACAAAAATACTTTACAAACTTGTGTGCCATGTCTAATTGCAGGTGTATGGGACATTTGTACAATCCATATATGAAAATAAGGGGAAAAGAGAAGTTTACGTGTTGTTCAAAAGGTCCTCTCACGTCACTTTCAGGCTAAGAGAAGATAGAGTCCAAGTCTCTCACGTTCTGGATTCAGATTCAGACTGCACAGACATACCTGACTCAAAACGCCAACAACTTTTTCATACGGACTCCGAATTGGGTGATTCTTTTTTTTTTGAAAGTAGATTTCGTGCTCTTTCCAACACAATTGGATTCAACTTAAAATTCATCCGGAGAGTTGAGTTATTGACGAAAAAATCTGACGTTGCAGCAAAATCCGAGTCAAACTACAAGCCCAAAGGTGTTGCATCACCTCCACTTGGGCCCATGAGTCTTGTACGACCTAGGGTTAGTTTTAGGCTGCCTTGGGACGTCCTCCCACCTCCTTGGCCGCCACCCCTTGGTCCTATATAAGTAGATCCATCTAGTAGCTTTTTCCTTGGGATTTTTTTAGTTAAAAGTTAGCCAACGCATCTTCGTGTACTTCGTTTGTGTCCAGCGACCAGACCAAGACCGCTTCCAGATCCCCACCTTTATCAATATTTCATCTATATTCGCAATATTCAGATTGCATTATCATATTCTTGCTTGTTCTTCGATTGCGTGCAGGAATAGACCTTCATGGTCAAGCTGATCGTGCTTCCAGCATCGTCGGTAACCTCGGAAGATTGGTTTTGCGATTGCTAAGGCGCATCATCGTGCACATTTGTAGTCGGATCGTCAAAGTCGACTCCAGCAAATCAGTAGTTATCATCTCATCGAAAGATTGGGACCCTCGCCTCTATCAAGTGGTATCAGTTTTTAGGTTGCTCAGTTAGAATTTCCAGTTTTTCCTAGATAAGATTTATTTTCTTACCTATTGTCCAAGAAAAGGCCATAAAAAAGTTGGATCTATTCATCCTTTGTCCAAGCCAGTCTAAGCCTTTGCAATTTTCTTTTCATTGCTTGCATAGTTGATTTATCGGTTGCATCATCATGTCGAGTTGCTGGTCTTAGTGTCTAGTTCGTTTACAGTTTCAAGTTCTGTTCACATTAGTCACACCGCCGCTGCATCGTTATCCCTTCCGTTGTCCACCACCCATCCATCAATTTCCACCATGTGCTACCCATCGTTCATTGTCACAATCATAGTTGAGGTCGTTCACATCTTCGCTAGATCCAATTTGCATCTTATCTAGTTTGTCTTGAAAAGAGGGAGAGAGAAAAAAGGGAGAGAAAAAAAGTCAGAGAAAAAAAGGGAAAGAAAAAAGTGTGAGGAAAAAAAGAGAAGAAAAAAAATTCGGATCTATCTAGACTCAATCTCGTAGTTGAATTCGGATTGGAATCTGTTTCATGCACTGTTCAGTAAAACAGCCATAACATCCTCATACGAAGTCCGTTTTGGCTCCGCGAGTACTCAAATGAAAGCTAGCGATGAGCTGCATCTAAATAGTTGCAGAGAAAAGTTTAATATTTGGCACCTCAAAATCGGCTTCTAAATAGGTATTTTTGCCCTCCGAAGTTCGCAACACAGCTTGTTCCAGTTTTTCACGCCAGTTTTAGAATTTTTTGACTCCTCATATCAACTCGGAACTAAGTGATTATTTTTGCATTTGAAAGCTTAAGTCGGTGTCATTCTTGAGAAAAATTATCAGAAAATTTTCACAAACTTTTCCAGAGAAAAGTTTGAGAGAAAGTTGTTGTATATCCTGCTTGGCAGTTGTTTTTCATCATTATCTTTACTGGCTTGTGATCTTCACTTATATCTTGTTGTCCAGAGCTACTTAGTATCCTTCATTGATGCTATTTGTGCTACGACATGACCTCATTAGTGTTCTAAGCTCGTGTCTCTAGTCCAGTCTAGCTTAGGGCCAGCACAGTATCGTCGTTGAGTGTTTATTCGACATTGCATCTCTGAATTGATTATTGCTAATGTTTTTCTACTATATATAGCCAACACATCTCCACATATTTCTACAACGTGTATACGTACATTCCCCTAGCAATCACTTTACACAATCTTCAGAGTTATTTGACACCGCTGGTTGCCTGTCACCACCTGCCGCATGGTAAGAACTTGTAAGATATTGATATTTGATTTGCTGTGAGCACTTTACAACCACATCCTAGTAGTTCATAGGAACATTATTCTCGAATTTTGTTTCTTGTTCCTACTAATCATGACAGGTTCCGAAGACAGAAGTTCTTGGATGACGGACACATCTTCACCATCACGAGAGTTAGGACAACACACACAAGCACATGGTCAGGTTATCTTTTTACCGTCATTTGAGGGTAGAGTTAATCCTGCTATTTATCTAGCTTGGAAGCTTAAAGTAGAACAAGTTTTTAGTCACCATGAATTTTCTGAACTTGAGCAAGTACGAGCTGCCACTAGAGCATTTACTGGTTTTGCCTTTGTTTGGTGGAGTGTGCATTGTAAGAAAAACATTGATAGCCAACCCAAAACTTGGAAAGGTTTGAAATATGTAATGAGACAACAATTTTTCCCTCCTTACTATCGTCATGAATTGCTTCGCAAATTTGAACAATTTAAACAAGGCAACAACACTGTTCATGCTTACTATCAAGAGTTCAAATCTTATATGCATCATTGTGACATAGAAGAATCTGAGGATGATACAATGAAAAGATTTTTTGGTGGTTTGAGCCATGATATTCAGGCAAGATTTCGGTATATTCCTCGTTGCATTACTAGTATGTATGTTCATGCTTGTACCTTTGAGAGACAGATACAGGAGGATGCATTGGGTGACTACAACAACTACTATTCCAGTTCATGCTCACCACCGTTGGTTGGTTCCTCTCCCGTTGCACCTACGAAAGCAGCCCCACCTCAGATTGTGAGTGCGACATAATCTCAAGAGTATGGTACATTGTCAACGTTCGTACCTACATCAGCTACGTCTTTACGACAAGGTAACAGTAAAGGTATTGATGATATAACTTCATTTGAGCACGCCTAGTTAACTTGAATGCATCATGTGTTGAGTTACCTGTTGATTTGAGCACACCGCCTATTTTAGATAATCTTGTTACTGTCATGAATGCGTCATGTGATCAAGCAACTGAAATAACAACACTTTTGAGTGCACCCATTGAATTAATTGTTGATGCAAAAGAACCAATGTTCAATCATTTTGATATTACCTCTAATCTTGGTGATGATTATGTGTCCAGTGACTTATTGCATGTTTGCTTATTTAAGCATGTTGTAGCATGCAAATTTGATGCAAGTAAGGTTCATTCACCAATGTTGAGATGGTTTAATGATGAACATTGTCAATCTTTTGAAATGAATAAGAGCTTCACTTATATGTGCAAACTGAGTTGCAATATTTTCATGCCTTCTACTTCTTGTGATAATTTTTTGGCTTTAGATTTTATGAACTATGAAAGTTACTCATGTATACATGTGTCATATGTGCAAAAATCAAGGGAAGTAAAAATAGATGACATATACATATACAACATGTACACCTTGTCTCATTTGTTAGCCACATTTCAGATTAAGCAACGCTGAGCACGGCTTTGTTTTCAAAAGGGGAGGATGATGAGGACATGACTACCTTGGATGCGACCAAAAATATTGCATACATGTATATTTGTGAGGTGATTTCTAATGCAAACTATTCAATAATTTATTTATGTCATCCAGGACAAAAATACTTCACAAACTTTTGTGCCATGTCTAATTGCAGATGTATGGGACATTTGTACAATCCACATATGAAGATAAGGGAAAAGGAGAAGTTTGGGTGATGTTCAAAAAGTCTCCTCACGTCACTTTTGGGCCAAGAGAAGATAGAGTCCAAGTCTCTCACGTTCTGGATTCAGATTCGGACTGCACAGACATACCTGACTCAAAACGCCAACAACTTTTTATACGGACTAAAAATTGGGTGATTCTTTTTTGTTTGAAAGTGGATTTCATGCTCTTTCCAACACAATTGGATTCACCTTCAAATTCGTCCGGAGCGTTGAGTTATGGACGAAACAATCTGACGTTGCATCAGAATCCGAGTCAAACTACAAGCCCAAAGGTGTTGCATCACCTCCACTTGGGCCCATAAGCCTTGTACGACCTAGGGTTAGTTTTAGGCTAACTTGGGACGTCCTCCCACCTCCTTGGCCTCCACCCCTTGCTCCTATATAAGTAAATCCATCCAGTAGCTTTTTCCTTGGGATTTGTTTAGTTAAAAGTTAGCCAACGCAACTTCGTGTACTTCGTTTGTGTCCAACGACCAGACCAAGACCGCTTCCGGATCCCCACCTTTATCAATACTTCATCTATATTCACAATATTCAGATTCCATTGTCATATTCTTGCTCGTTCTTCGATTGCGTGCAGGAATAGACCTTCATGGTCAGGCTGATCGTGCTTCCAGCATTGTCAGTAACCTCGGGAGATTGGTTTAGCGATTTCTAAGGTGCAACATCGTGCATGTTTGTAGTCGGATCGTCAAAGTCAACTCCACCAAATCGATAGTTATCATCTCATCAAAAGATCGAGACCCTTTTAATCTATCAGTAAGTCTAGGTTTAGCGTCTTTCTTTTCCATAAGATATTTAATAGCAGCATGGTCTGTGTGAACAGTTACCTTGGAATCAACAATATAAGGTCTAAATTTATCACAAGCAAACACAACTGCTAAGAATTCCTTTTCAGTAGTAGCATAATTTCTTTGAGCACTGTCTATAGTTTTACTATCATAATGAATTACATTAAGTATCTTATCAACTCTTTGTCCAAGAACAGCACCAACATCATAATCACTAGCATCACACATAATTTCAAAAGGCAAGTTCCAATTAGATGGTTGAACAATATGTGAAGAAATTAAGGATTTCTTGAGTGTTTCAAAGGCTTCTAGACAATCATCATCAAAAACAAAAGGAATATCCTTTTGCAAGAGACTAGTAAGAGGCCTAGAATTTTTTGAAAAGTCTTTGATAAATCTCCTATAGAAACCAGCATGCCCTAAGAAACTACGAATACCTTTTATATCTTTAGGACATGGCATTTTCTCAATTGCATCAACCTTAGCTTTGTCAACTTTAATACCTATATCAGAAATTTTATGACCCAAGACAATGCCTTCATTAACCATAAAGTGGCACTTCTCCCAATTCAAGACAAGATTTGTTTGTTCGCATCTATGGAAAACTCGATCAAGGTTGCTTAAACAATCATCAAAAGACTTCCCATAAACAGAAAAGTCATCCATGAAAACCTCAACTATCTTTTCAAAAAAGTCAGAGAATATAGCAGTCATACATCTTTAAAAGGTAGCAGGTGCATTACATAAAACAAAAGGCATACGTCTATAAGCATAAGTTCCAAAGGGACAAGTAAAAGTGGTCTTTTCTTGATCAGGTTGAGAAACGGGTATTTGTGAAAAACCAGAATATCCATCAAAGAAGCAAAAATGTGTGTGCTTAGATAATCTTTCAAGAATTTGATCAATAAAAGGCAAAAGGTAATGATCTTTTCTAGTTGCCTTGTTTAGTTTTCTAAAATCAATTACCATTCTATAAGTTGTAACAATTCTTTGTGGAATAAGTTCATTCTTATCATTAGGAACAACAGTAATACCTCATTTCTTAGGGACACAATGAACATGACTTGCTCATCTACTATCATCTATAGGATAGATTATACTTTCTTCCAGAAGTTTTAATATTTCCGTTCTTACCACTTCTTTCATCTTCGGGTTTAACCCATGTTGGTGATCAACAACGGGTTTAGCATTAGGTTCCATATTAATTTTGTGCTGACATAGAGTGGGACTAATGCCCTTTAAATCATCAAGAGTATATCCAATAGCAGCTCGGTGCTTCCTTAAAACTTTCAATTATGTTTCTTCTTCATGTTCTGAAAGGTTAGCACTGATAATAATAGGATATATCTTCTTTTCATCAAGATAAGCATATTTCAATGTGTCTGTCAATTGTTTTAATTCAAACATAGGATCACCTTTAGGTGGAGGAGGACCTCCTAGAGTTTCAGTAGGCAAATTGTGTTTAAGCAGAGGACGTTATTCAAACAAAATTTTGTCTATTTCATTTTTTTCATGCTTATGTAAATCATTTTCATGGTCTAGCAAATATTGTTCTAAAGGATAAGTAGGTGGTATAGCAATAGAAGCAAGACCAATTAATTCATCCTTATTAGGAAATTCTTTTTCATGAAGCTTTCTACTAAACTTGGAAAAATTAAATTCATGAGACTCATCACCAAAACTAACACCGACAGTTTGCTTCTCACAATCTATTCTAGCATTAACGGTGTTCAAGAAAGGTCTACCAAAGATAATGGGACAAAAGTCATCTTGTGGGGAACCAAGAAAAAGAAAATCAGTAGGGTATTTAATTTTCCCACACAAGACTTCAACATCTCTAACAATCCCAATTGGTGATATTGTGTCTCTATTAGCAAGTTTAATAGTAACATCTATGTCTTCTATCTCTGCGGCTGCTATGTCATTCATAATTTCTTGGTATAAGGTGTAAGGAATAGCACTCTCACTAGCACCTATGTCACACAAACCATGATAACAGTGATCTCCTATTTTAACTGAGATGACAGACATGCCAATAATAGGTCTATGTTTATCTTTTTATTAGCTTCGGCAATTCTAGCAGCTTCTTCACAGAAGTAAATAACATGTCCATCCATATCTTCTTCTAAGAGATCTTTAACCATAGCAATACTAGGTTCTACTTTAATTTGTTCATCAGGTTTAGGTGTTGTAATATAGCTTTTGTTAACCATAGTTGAAACTTTAGCATGTTCCTTTATCCTAACAGGGAAAGGTGGTTTCTCAACATAAGTAGAAGGAACAACTGGATCAACATTATAAAGTACAGTTTGTTCTTTAACTGGTACCGGTTCTTTGATTTCCTCTTTAATAGGTGGGTGGTATTTAAACCACTTCTCTTTAGGGAGATCAACATGAGTAGCAAATGATTCACAAAAGGAGAGTACTATCTCTGAGTCAAGTCCATATTTAGTGATAAACTTTTGAAAAGCATTGGTATCCACAAAAGATTTAACACAATCATACTTAAGTTTAATACCTGAATCTTTACATTTGTCGAGTTCCCAATCGTCAGCATTGCGTTTAATTCTTTCCCAAAGATCCCACCAGAATTCAATAGTCTTCTTCATAAAAGAACCAGCACGAGAAGTATCACGCATGGATTGATCATTACAAGAAATCCGAGCATAAAAGTTCTGGATAATAATTTCTCTTGAGAGCTCATGACTAGGGCATGAATATAACATTGACTTAAGCCTCCCCCAAGCTAGAGTGATACTTTCTCCTTCATGAGGCCAAAAATTATATATATAATTCCGATCACGATGAACTAGATGTATAGGATAAAAAATTTGGTGGAACTTCAATTTCAATCGATTCCAATTCCAAGATCCAATATCATCGCATAGCCTATACCATGCCAATTCTTTTCCCTTCAAATATAAAGGGAAAACCTTTTTCATAACTTCATCCCTGGGTAAACCTGCAAGCTTAAACAATCCACATATTTGTTCTACATATATCAAGTGCATATTAGGATGTTCGGTTCCATCTTATCGGATTTCGGGTTCCGGCAGACCCTTGAGGTTCGAACACTGGGGTGCGCGCGGAGATTTCGCCTCCTACCTACCTGCACCCCTCCGCCTCGCTAAGATCTAAGCTATGGAAAGAACAACACAAGAGACACAGGGTTTATACTGGTTCGGGCCACCGTTGTGGTGTAATACCCTACTCCAGTGTGTGGTGTGGTGGATTGCCTCTTGGGCTGATGATGAGGAACAATACAAGGAAGAATAGCCTCATGAGGGTCTGTTCTTGGCTGGGGCGATGAACTGCTGGGAGGAGTTCAGTCACCCTCCTCTCTCTCTCTCTGTCTCTCTCTCTCTCTCTTCTATCGTTGCTCTGGATCCCCCTAAAACTCTCTCCCCCCCCTTGCCCTGTGGGTGGCTGGTCCTATTTATAGAGGCCCTGGTCCTCTTCCCAAATATCGAGCGGGAAGGGAGCCAACAATGGCAGGCTAATTTGGAGGGGGACAGCTAGTACTAGCTATCCTGACAAAAGTAGTCTTCGCCTGCACAAAGCTCTGGTGGTGACGCCGTCTTGGGCTCCACAATGACCTCCGTCTTGCAGTCCTCCTGGTCTTGGTCTTGTTGCACCGAAATGGCAACCTTTGCCTGATGCCTCGGTACTCCGCGGCTGCGCTTGCTCCCTTTGCACCAAAGAGGAAAGGAGGACACTGCGTGGGCTGGCACCCGCCTGGCGCCTTTGGTCGTCATGGCTTGCGTCACGGGCACCTCGTGAGGTACCCCGCCTTGATCTCTCCGCCTCCTCGTGAGCCAGCCTGATGAGGCCGTGCCTGAGGAAGCTCCGCGTCGTCCTCCCCGCGAGGCTTGGCCCCTCGCGAGGGTCTTGGGTCTATGTTGATGAAGATGGGCCGTGCTGGGCCCCCTTTTGAGCCACGCCGCAGGCCGCAGGCAGGCAAGTTTGGGGACCCCCGTTCCCAGAACGCCGACAGTAGCCCCCGGGCCCGAGGCGCGCCCGGACTTGGCCGTGTAGGGAGGCGGAAGGGCAAGAGCGAAGCGCCACGGGCCCTAACAGCCTGCGGCCTTGGGCGCCACGTGGCGGTTGATTGGACATGGGCGTCTCCACTTCCCCATGGCGCCTCGGCAACTGCACGGATTGGACAAGTCCCTGCATGCAAAGTGGGTCATGATTATCTGCGATCGTGGAGGTCGGCGGTTGGCCTTCGCTGGCCATAAGTACGGAACGGCGCGCGCCCTTCCAGTTCATCCCCCCTTGCTTCTCCTTCTTCATGGCCCCGTCGAGGAGGTTCTCGGCCGCAGAGAAGGGGAAGGCTCACCAGGTTGAGCCTGCCTCTCCCCCGCCCAAGCGCGGCCGAGGGCGCCCTCGCAAACATCATGTGGCCACCATGGCAGCTCCCCGCGGCCGTGGAGACGATTTCCAGCGTGGCGATGGGAGGATTGCTGCGGCCGGGGGGCGCGCTCCGGTCGCGCGTCCCCCTAGGCTGCGCTTTCGTGCTGCAGAGGTGCTGCCGGAGTTCGTCGTGTGGTTGGCGGAGCCGACTAGCACCCGGCTTCCACTTCCTCGCTTCCTCCTCGGCGAGCTCCCGGCCGGTGCCCCGGGCGGCCTCTGGCTTCAGGCCGACGGCTGTTGCAGCCGGGCCTCATGGGCTTCACTGGAGGTCTCCGCAGCCGAGAGCCTGGCCCTGGCCCGCGGTTGGCAGACGTTTGCCCGCGCACGTGGCCTGAGCCATCGGTGCACTTTGCACTTCAAGTTTGACGGCGATGCCACCCTCTACGTGAGGGTGTTTGGGGTGGCCTGAGCCATCGGTGCACTTTGCACTTCAAGTTTGACGGCGATGCCACCCTCTACGTGAGGGTGTTTGGGGAAGATGGTCGCCGCGCAAGGTGCTGCCCCGAGGACGACGACCGCGGCCGGGAACCCAGCTCCGACGATGATGGAGAGGACAGCGCTCGCGTGACTGGCGGAGCTCAGGGTTCCCCAAGCTTCTCCGGTTCTTCTTCAGGCGGCGACTCTTCTAGCGGTGGCCGCGGCCAGCCTCCATGCCGTCGTATCTGCTTGGGAGGTGGCAGGATGTCCGCCCGCTGTCGCGCCCTGGTGAAGCGCGAGAGGGAGTCTGCCTGAGCCCCGGAGGCAGCTCGAGTCTTCCCTGTAGGCCGGTGTGAGGCGAGCTGCGCCTGATTTGTTCTTTCTTTTCCTTTTTCCTGCGTGAAAAGACAGTAGTGTGGAGCCCCGCGGGGGCGTGTTTGGGTTATTGCTGTTAATCATCGTTTTGCTTCCATTATCGTGCCTTCCGGCTATGTGCCTGCGCGTGGATAGTTCCCGGCCCCAGCCATGGTGGGGGCGACCGACCCAGGCCCTGTGTTCGTGTCGCGGCCCGTGGGGCACGGACTGGAGGGGTGCTCCTGTAATGGACCCAGGTCGCGAACCTTTGAACGACTAGGACAGGAACACTCGCGAGGGCGCTCGGCTGCCCCCCTCGCGAGGCCTTGCATAAGAGAAATCGAGGCAGGAGAGTGAAAAGTCGAAGAACCACAAGCCAAAGACGGCAACACTTCAATAAAACTTCGAATGAGAAGAACAAGCCAACTGCGGAAAGCAAATGAAAAGCCGCGTCCGGCACCTAATCTAGTCTTCGACGTCTTCTCACCAGTGCGGAGCTAAGTGCTGCCACTGGGCGTGGGAGGGAGCCCCAGGGCCTGAGGCCGGCGCTCCTGAGACTCCGGGGCGTGTACAGCCCCAACTCATTATTACGTGAGAGTGTCACGGGCGGCGAGCTTCACAGGTTGCCTTCTTCACAGGCTCCGGGCCTTTTCCAAAACGTGACAGCTTCACAGGCATTGCCTTCTTCACAGGCTCTGGGCCTTTTCCAAAACACGAAGCTTCACAGGCATTCGCCTTCTTCACAGGCTCTGGGCCTTTCCAAAACGCACGCTTCACAGGCATTCGCCTTCTTCACAGGCTCTGGGCCTTTTCCAAAACGCACAGCTTCACAGGCATTCGCCTTCTTCACAGGCTCTGGGCCTTTTCCAAAGCGACAGCTTCACAGGCATTCGCCTTCTTCACAGGCTCTGGGCCTTTTCCAAAACGCGACAGCTTCACAGGCATTCTCCTTCTTCACAGCCTAGATGTTCCATGCGTTCTGGACCGGCATCCCCTCCTGAGTCTCCAAGCGCGCGGAGCCGTGCCTGGAAACATGAACAACTTTGAACGGGCCCTCCCACATGGGAGAGAGCTTGTGCAGCCCCTCCCTGGAGAGAACCCGCCTGAGCACGAGGTCTCCTACCTCGAGAGTTCTGGGGCGGATGTCGCGGCAGTGATATCGCCGCAGTGCTTGTTGGTACCTTGCCGCTCGCAGCGCGGCTTCTCGGCGACGTTCCTCCCCAGCACGAGGTACATCCCCCGCATGGCGTCCTGCTGCGCCTCGTCGAACGCCAGGACCCGCGCGGAGAGACGTCTGACCTCGTGAGGGAGGACCGCTTCGGCTCCGTAGACTAGGAAGAACGGGGTCTCTCCAGTCGGCTTGGTCGCGGTTGTGCGGATGGACCACAACACGGACTGAAGCTCGTCGTACCAACCTCTGCCGCAGGCCTCCAGCTTCTTCTTGAACGTCCTGGTCTTGAGGCCCCTCAGGACCTCTACGTTGGCTCGCTCAGCCTGGCAGTTGCTTCGGGGGTGCGCCACCGAAGCGTAGCATATCTGCGTTCCAAGGTTAGCACAGTATGTTTTGAAGAGGTTACTAGTGAACTGCGAACCGTTGTCCGTGATGATGCGGTTCGGCACCCCGAACCGGCTCACGAGGCCCTTGTTGAACTTGACCGCGAAACCCGCGGGAATGGTGCGGACAGCCTCTACTTCAGCCCACTTGGTGAACTTGTCCACGACGACGTAGAGGTAGCGGTAGCCCCCTGGCGCCTGAGGAAATGGGCCCAAGATGTCCAGCCCCCAGACTGCGAATGGCCACGAAAGGGGTATAGTCTGCAGGCCTCCTACTGGCTGACGGATCTGCTTGGCGTGGAACTGGCAGGCCTCACAAGCTTTCACTAGTTCGACAGCGTCATTGAGTGCGGTGGGCCAACAAAACCCACTGTGGAACGCCTTGCCGATGAGGGTCCGTGATGATGAATGATGTCCACAGTCTCCGCCGTGTATATCTTCCAGCAGTTCCTTCCCTTGCTCCCTGGAGATGCAGCGCAGGGACACATCGTTTGGTCGCTTCCGGTAGAGCTCTCCATCCTTGATGCAGTATGCCGTGGCCTGGCGTGCCACTCGCTCCACTTCCTCCTCCTTCTCCGGCAGGGTCCCTTGTGTTAAGTAACTCCGGAGCTCCGTGATCCAGCATCCCTCCTGAGGTTCCATCGTCAGGAGCAGGCGTGCTCCTGAGGCTGGGCCACAGGCCGGAGCTCTTGAGGCAGGTGGCTACGGGAGCTCCTCCCGAGGCTGAGCCGTGTTTGACAATGACGGCAGGGCTGAGGGCTTGAAGAGCCGCTCCTCGAAAACGCCAGGCTCCTGAGGTAACCGCTTGGACGCCCGTTTGGCGATGTCGTCGGCCTCCTGATTGGTGCCACGGGGCACATGCTGCAACTCCAACCCCAGAACTGCTTCTCCATCCTACGGACCTCCGCAAGGTAGGCTTCCATGTGCTCATCTTTTGGCTCGTACACCTTGTTGGAGAAATTGACAAGGAGCTGCGAATCGCCCTTGATGGTGAGGTGTTTCACCCCCAAGGCAGCTGCGGCCTTCAAGCCTGCTATTAAACCTTCATACTCCGCTATGTTGTTGGAGACCTTTTCACCTTGCTGGAAACAGAGCTGCACAGCGTAGTAGAGCTTGTCCTGAGTGGGCGATATAAGCACCGCCCCATCCCCTGCGCCATGCCTGGAGAACGCCCCATCGAAGTACATGACCCAGCCTTTTGGCGCCTCGCTTGCCGGGGAGAGGGACCGATCCTCGTCGGCCTTGAGGCCTAGTGCCTCCGTCCATTCTGCCACAAAATCCGCCAACGCTGCTCCTTTGATGACTCTGGTCGTGCTGAATTCAAGCTGAAACGCTTGCAGCTCTATGTTCCACTCAGCGACCCTTCCAGCTAAGTTAGGGCTCCTGAGCACTCTCTCCAGGGGGTATGACGAGACGACCTTGATGGGGTGACCCTGAAAATAGTGCCGCAGCTTGCGCGAGGCCACCAGTAGCGCGAGGAGGAGTTTCTGAGGCATGGGGTACCGCGCCCTCGCATCCCGCAACACCGTGCTGACGAAGTACACTGGGTGCTCAACGAGGTTGGGTGCTTCAGTGCTGGCGGCTCCCTTCGGAGACCATGGCGCCTCTTGAGGCGATGAGGCCTCCTGAGGCTGGCCATCTGGGAGAGGGGCCTCTTCCGCCTCTAGTGCAATTCTCTGGGTTGAGCCGTAGGTTCACTGCGTTGAGGCTCGCGAAGGTTTCCTCTAGGTCTTGTATCAGGGTCTTGGCCTCCCGAGACTTTACCACAATGTCATCGAAGTAAGCTTCAACATTCTTCCTGAGCTGCGGGCCCAAGGTGATGTGCATCAGCCACTGAAAGGTCGCCCCTGCGTTACGCAGCCCGAATGGCATGCATGTGTAGCAGTACACCCCACACGGGGTTAGGAAGGCTGTCTTTTCGACGTCTTTTACCGCCATCTTGATCTGGTGATACCCAGAGAAGGCATCCAAGAAGCATAGCAGGTCGCATTCCGCAGTGGAATCGACGATCTGGTCGATGCAGGGGAGCGGGAACGGATCTTGTGGGCATGCTTTGTTGAGGTTGGTGAAGTCGACACACATGCGCTCCTTCCCTCCCTTCTTTGGCACAACGACAGGGTTGGCCAACCAATCCGGGTATCGGACCTCGCGAATGACCCCAACGGCTTCTAATTTGCGGGTCTCTTGGACGATGAAGGCATGCTTTTCTGTGGACTGCCGCCTGGCCATCTGCTTCACAGGGCGCACGTTGGGGCACACGTTGAGGTGATGCTCGATTACACTCCTAGGGATCCCTGCCAACTGATCGGGCTCCCAAGCGAATACCTTCTTGTTTGCGCGCAAGAACCTGACCAGGGCCTCCTCCTGCTCGGATTCGAGGTTGGCACCTATGGTGAAAGTGGCGTTGGTGGACCCGTCCTCATCGACGGGTATCTGCTTGGTTTCTTCCTTGTCTTGGGTGAACAACTGTTTCTTCTTGGCGGGTGCAGCCCCCTTGGGCTCGGGGGTCTCCAAGCCGGCGGGCTGTGCCGACGCCGCCGTCTTGAAGGCGAGCTTGAGCACTCGCAGCGCGTCTCCGGTGTCCCCGTGCACGGTGAGGACACCGCTACTCCCGGGCATCTTCATGAGGTTGTACGCCGGGTGCATCGCGGCCACGAACTGGGTTAGCACTGGGTAGCCGAGGATGGCGTTGTAGGGGAGGCCGATGGGGGCGATGTCGAAGTCGACCAGCTCCGTGCGGAAGTTGTTGTTGGAGGGGTGGTCCTCCGAGCTGAAGGTCAGGCCGGCGTTGGACGCCGCCCGGTCCGGGAGAGCCCCCTGCCGCGTGGAAGCGGCGCTGACCCGGCGGATGAACGTCTTGACGTGGTGACTTGTAGGCGGCGCCTGCGAGCCACCCAGGAGGGCCACGACAACCGGGGGTGTTGGTGTAGCGCGATGGGCGGGGAAGAGGCTGCGGGGCTCTTCGCAAGAGGCCACGGAGGCTGCCGGCAGGTGGAGCAGCCATGGGCGCGGAGCGCCGGTGAGGGCCATGGGGAGCCAGTTGGCCATGACCCTATCGTCACCTCCAGCTTCGAGGGGGGCCTCCTCGCTCGCCAGCAAGAAGGCCAGCGGATCTGTCGCGCCGCCGTAGTGCGGTGGCGTCATTGGCTTCAACTTGTCCGGCCATCGTACCCGTTGCAGGGCTAGGGCCAGGGCTCGGAGCCCCCTGGCCCCCGTGCTGGCGCCGGCGGCCGGAGCGGGCGACGTGCTACTCATCGCGAGGCAGGCCGTGGCGGTGGCGGAAGAGAAAACTCCGGTGCAACCCTACCTGGCGCGCCAAATGTCGGATTTCGGGTTCCGGCAGACCCTTGAGGTTCGAACACTAGGGTGCGCACAGAGATTTCGCCTCCTACCTACCTGCACCCCTCCGCCTCACTAAGATCTAAGATATGGAAAGAACAACACAAGAGACACAGGGTTTATACTAGTTCGGGCCACCGTTGTGGTGTAATACCCTACTCTAGTGTGTGGTGTGGTGGATTGCCTCTTGGGCTGATGATGAGGAACAATACAAGGAAGAACAGCCTCGCGAGGGTCTGTTCTTGGCTGGGGCAATGAACTGCTGGGAGGAGTTCAGTCACCCTCCTCTCTCTCTCTCTCTCTCTCTCTCTCTCTCTTCTATCGTTGGTCTCGATCCCGGATGTAACTTTCCCAATTTGTATTCCAACTCTTGCCGTTTCCGGTGTTAAGTTATATTTATTTCCTCGGGTTCGGGTTTTGTCTCCGTGTGTTGTTGTCGTTGTCATGCATCTCATATCATGTCATCATGTGCATTGCATTTGCATACGTGTTCGTCTCATGCATTCGAGCATTTTCCCCGTTGTCCATTTTGCATTACGGCGCTTCGTTCTCCTCCGGTGGTCGTTTCTAGCTTTCTTTCGTGTGTGGGGATTAAACATTTCCGGATTGGACCGAGACTTGCCAAGCGGCCTTGGTTTACTACCGATAGACCGCCTGTCAAGTTTCGTATCATTTGGACTTCGTTTGATACTCCAACGGTTAACCGAGGGACCGAAAAGGCCTCGTGTGTGTTGCAGCCCAACACCCCTCCAATTTGGCCCAAAACCCACGAAACTCTGCTCCATCATCTAGATCGTTCGATCACGATCGCGTGGCCGAAAACCGCACCTCATTTGGACTCTCCTAGCTCCCTCTATGCCTATTTAAACACCCCCCTGATTTTTGGATCTCCTCCTACCTCTGAAACCCTAAAAATCCCTTCGCGCGCCGCCGGAAAAGATCTGCACCGACGGACACGTCCGAATTCAGCTCCGCCGCCACATGTCGCCTCGTCATTGGTCGGTCCCCGCGCCCACATCGCCTCAGCCGCCGCGGCCCGTGCGAGCCCGAACCGGGCCCCCGCGCGGCCCGTTCCCCGCGCCGCCCGACCGCCTCGCTGCGCCGCCCGCCTCCTCTCTCCGCGGCGGAGCCGCCTCCCTGCCGACGAGCCGTCACCGCCTCTCCACGCCGGTGCCGCGCGCCGCAGCTCCTCCGACCACCGCCACCATCGCCGCGCCCTCCGCCGCCGCCAGCCCGCGGGCGCCGCCCCGGCCGCCGCCGCCCCGCGCCATGGAGGCCGCCCCGGCCATCTCCCCCTCCGGCCGCCGCCCTGCCCGTCGCCGGCGAACCTCGGTTCGTGTGCCTGCCGAAACCCTAGATCTGGAGGGTAAAAGTCCCTGATAATTTTAGTTCAAGTGCTTATGTTCACGGCTCCGTAACTTTGCATCCGTAGCTCCGATTCATGCATATAGCATATCAAAATGTTCATCTCAGAGAGTACATCATTTCATTCCATTGCATCATTTTCATTTGAGCTCATCTTGATGCCCGAAATGGTGCTAGAAGAGGGCTACTTGAGATAATTGTCAGATCTACTACTCCGTTTAGCACTTTTGTCATTTTTGCCATGATTAATGTGTGCATGCTATGCCCTGATGCTCTACTTGTGTTTTGTTAAGGGTTTTGTCATCTTTCCAGAGGTGCAACCCATGTATTTTTAGGATGTGTGTGGTGTCTAGTGCAAGCTTGCAAAGTGGTGCACTTAGTAACTCTGTTTTTAGAGACTTAGTGATTTCGCCAAGTCCTGGAGCTGTTTATCTCATGATGCCATATGTTCATGTTGTTTCCTAGTGATCCGTGCCTCTTTTGAGGATGATCAGTAAGGATGTTTTGTTAATATTATAGTGCTCTATCCATCCATGTCTTTGTTTGCAATTATGGAGCAACCTAGGTTGAGTCAATCGAGCTCTACTTTTGCTACTTTGTGAATCTGGGCAGATTGTCAACTTGTTTGCAATTTTGCCGGTGATGTTGTAGTTGATCCGTGCATGCTATGCTATTGTTCTTGCCATGTCTAGCTTTCATTTTGTGCCTTCTTGTTAGTTGTATGCTTGTCTTGCCCTGACTTGCACCATAGTGAGTGCATCGAGCTCGTAAACATGCCTACTTGAGTTATATTTCAGCATGTGCCAGTTTTCACTAAGTCTGAAAACTGATTATGTTTTTGCTATGTTCACATGCTTGCAATTGTATTTTCTGGTCCTTTTTGGCTCAAGGTCACTAAGGGACTTTTGTTAAGCTCTTTGAGTAGCTCCATGCCATGATTTACTTTGCCATGTTCAGATCCTGTAGCATGTAGTTTTGTTGCTCCGAAAAGGGCTACCTGATCTGAAATTCCAGACAAGTGTTAATTTCACCTAGTCTGAGATCTGTTTGTCATTTGCATTTTTGCCATGCTTGTTTGAACCTGTTAGTGGATGAAATTGGCCGTAGCTCAGTGCTAGACTTTTGTTAAGAATTTTGTAAGCGTCCCTTCCATGTATTTTGTTGTCATGTTTGGGTGCTGTAGCATGTTCATCTCATTGCATTTAGATGCCTACTTGCTAAAAATCGCAGACCGGTGTCATTTTTGAATCGCTTGCCATTTCCAAACCGTAACTCCGATTCCGGCGTTCTTTATATCGTTTTCAAGCGATTTCATCTCATCTTTCCAGTGGCACACTTGGAATTCCAAGTTGAGGCCAGGTTCGTGCATTTTCTATCATATCTTGCATTTTGCATCCCGCATCGCATCCCGCATAGCATACCATCTTTGCATTGTGTTGTTTGAGTTTGCACGTGGTTGATTGTGTCCTTGTTGCTTGTTTGTCTTGTTTGGGTAGAGCCGGGAGACGAGTTTGCTAACGAGGAGCCCGTTGAGCTTGCTTTCGAGGATCCAGTCAACTCTGACAACTGTGCAGGCAAGATGATCATACCCTCGAAATCACTACTATCTTTGCTATGCTAGTTTGCTCGCTCTTTTGCTATGCCATTGCTGCGATGCCTACCATTTGCTTGCAACCCTCCCAAATTGCCATGTCAAACCTCTAACCCACCATTGTCCTAGCAAACCGTTGATTGGCTATGTTACCGCTTTGCTCAGCCCCTCTTATAGCGTTGCTAGTTGCAGGTGAAGATTGGAGGCCGTTCCTCGTTGGAACATTTATTTACTTGTTGGGATATCATTATATTATCTTGTTATCTTAATGAATCTATATACTTGGTAAAGGGTGGAAGGCTCGGCCTCTCGCCTAGTGTTTTGTTCCACTCTTGCCGCCCCTAGTTTCCGTCATATCGGTGTTATGTTCCCGGATTTTGCGTTCTTTACGTGGTTGGGTTATAATGGGAACCCCTTGACAGTCCGCCTTGAATAAAACTCCTCCAGCAATGCCCAACCTTGGTTTTACCATTTGCCACCTAGCCTTTTCCCTTGGGTTTCGCGGACTCAAGGGTCATCATTATTTTAACCCCCCCCCCCCCGGGGCCAGTGCTCCTTTGAGTGTTGGTCCAACCTAGAGCACCGTGCGGGGCCGTCCCTTGGCAACTTGGGTTACGTTGGCTCCCGTACGCTTAGCTTATTCGGTGTGCCCTGAGAACGAGATATGTGCAGCTCCTATCGGGATTTGTCGGCACAGCGGGCGGTGTTGCTGGACTTGTTTTACCATTGTCGGAGTTGTCTTGAACTACCGAGATACCGAGTCTGATCGGAACATCTTGGGAGGAGGTCTATTCCTTCGTTGACCATGAGAGCTTGTCATGGGCTAAGTTGGGACTCCCCTGCAAGGATTGAACTTTCGAAAGCCGTGCCCACGGTTATGGGCAGATGGGAATTTGTTAATGTCCGGTTGTAGATAACTTGAACCTTAATTAATTAAAATGAATCAACTGAGTGTGTTACCGTGATGGCCTCTTCTCGGCGGAGTCCGGGAAGTGGACACGGTGTTGGAGTAATGTTTGTGCAGGTTGCTCTCTAGTTTCACGCTCGCGCTTTGCCTCCTCTTCTCGCTCTCTTTTGCTAATAAGTTAGTCACCATACTTGCTAGTCGCTTGCTGCAGTTCCACTTATTTTTACCTTGCCATACCTATAAGCTTAAATAGTCTTGATCGCGAGGGTGCGAGATTGCTGAGTCCTTGGGGCTCACAGATTACTATTACACCAGATGTAGGGCCTGATGATTCCGCTCCAGGAGACGCGTATGAGCTCAAGTGGGAGTTTGACGAAGACTCTCAATGTTACTTTGTTTCCTTTCCCGATGATCAGTAGTGATGCCCAGTTGGGGGTGATTGGGACCGTGTCGCATGTTGGGTTCTCTTTTATTTTGGCGTCGTAGTCAGGCCATGAGTGTTTGGATGATGTAATGTTATTTATGTACTTGATTGACGTGGGGAGTGTAAGCCAACTATGTTATCTCCCCTTTATTATTATCATGGGATGTTGTGAAGATTGCCTAACTTGCGACATATGCCTTCAATGCGATTATGCCTCTAAGTCATGCCTCGACACGTGGGAGCTATAGTCGCATCGAGGGTGTGACAGACAGCTAGTACTAGCTATCCTGACAAAAGTAGTCTTCGCCTGCACAAAGCTCTGGTGGTGACGCCGTCTTGGGCTCCACAATGACCTTCGTCTTGCAGTCCTCCTGGTCTTGGTCTTGTTGCACCGAAATGGCAAACTTTGCCTGATGCCTCGGTACTCCACGGCTGCGCTTGCTCCCTTTTCACCAAAGAGGAAAGGAGGACACTGCGCGGGCTGGCACCCGCCTGGCGCCTTTGGTCGTCAGGGCTTGCGTCACGGGCACCTCGTGAGGTACCCCGCCTTGATCTCTCCGCCTCCTCGCGAGCCAGCCTGATGAGGCTGTGCCTGAGGAAGCTCCGCGTCGTCCGCCCTGCGAGGCTTGGCCCCTCGCGAGGGTCTTGGGTCTGTGTTGATGAAGATGGGCCGTGCTGGGCCCCCTTTTGAGCCACGCCGCAGGCCGCAGGCAGGCAAGTCTGGGGACCCCCGTTCCCAGAACGCCGACACATCTCCTGCATAAGGATTAGCTAGTTTGTTCTATCATACCCGAAGGAATTTCATATTCAATATTTTTAGTAGGTGCAGTAGGTTGAGTGGCAACTAATTGTGGTTCCGTACGAGGTGAAGAAACCTCAAACAAACCCCTCAAAGGATTGTTTTCCATAGTAACAAGTGATAATAAATTTCAGCTCACTATATGAATGTTTCCTTACCAAAGGCGCTTCACTCCTCGGCAACGGCGCAAGAAAATAGCCTTGATGACCCACAAGTATAGGGGATCAATTTAGCTCTTCTCAATAAGTAAGAGTGTTGAACCCAACAAGGAGCAGAAGGAAATGATAAGTGGTTTTCAGCAAGGTAATGTCTACAAGTGCTGAAATTGTAAGTAGCAGAGTAGTTTGATAGCAGGATAATTTGTAATGAGCAAGTAACGATAAAAGTAACAAAAGTGCAGCAAGTTAGACCCAATCCTTTTTAGGCAAAGGACAGGCCAAAATGGTCTCTTATGATAAGCAAAGTGTTCTTGAGGGTACACGGGATTTTCATCTAGTCACTTTCATCATCTTGGTTCGATTTGTGTTCGCTACTTTGATAATTTGATATGTGGGTGGACCGGTGCTTAGGTGTTGTTCTTACTTGAACAAACCTCCTACTTATGATTAACCCTCCCGCAATCATCCACAACTATGAGAAAAGTGTTAAGAATAAATTCTAACCATAACATTAAACTTTTGGATCCAATCGGTCCCTTACGGAATAGCGCATTAACTGGGGTTTAAGCTTCTGTCACTCTTGCAACCCATCATCTAATTTCTACTCCACAATGCATTCCCTTAGGCCCAAATATGGTGAAGTGTCATGTAGTCTACGTTCACATGACACCACTAAGGGAATCACAACATACATAATATCAAAATATCGAACACATATCAAGTTCCCATAATTACTTGCAACATGATTTCTCCCGTGACCTCAAGAACAAAAGTAACTACTCACAAATGATAAACATGCTCATGATTAGAGGAGTATTAAATTGCATTTTGGATCTGAACATATAATATTCCACAAAATAAACCATATAGTAATCAACTACAAGATGTAATCAACACTACTAGTCACCCACAAGCACCAATCTATAGTTCCGGTAACAAGATTGAACACAAGAGATGAACTAGGATTTGAGATGAGATGGTGTTATTGGAGATGTTGATGGAGATTGCCCTCCCCAAGATGGAAGAGTTTTCGTGATGATGATGACGATGATTTCCCCCTCTGGGAGGGAAGTTCACCCGGCGAAATTGCTCCGCCGGAGGGCAAAAGTGCTCCTGCCCAAGTTCAGCTTCGAGGCGGCGGCGCTCCATCCCGAAAATCCTCTCCTTAATTTTTCTAGGTCAAAATGACTTATATACCAGAAGATGGGCACCGAAGGTGGGCCTGGGTGAGCACAACCCAACAGGGCACGCCTGGGCTCCCTGGTGCGCCCAGGTGGGTTGTGCCCACCTGGTGGGCCCCTCTGGTACTTATTGCCTCCAATCATCCTCATATATTCCATAAAAAATCTCCCTCAAGTTTCAGCTCATTTGGAGTTGTGCAGAATAGGTGGCTTGACGTAGCTTAGCCAGGTCTAGATTTCCAGCTGCCGGAATTCTCCCTCTTTGTGTATAGCTTGCATATTATGAGAGAAAAGGCATTAGAATTACTCCAAAAAGCATTATTATGGATAAAACATCATAAATAATGGTAAGAAAACATGATGCAAAATGGACGTATCATGGCCCGGAAGGCTCTGGAGGCCCGGAGAGCTCGTGAGGGTCCAGCATCTCCTCTGTCGGGACCGCCTGGTGCCGCGCCTCGTGGGCCACCGAGGCTCCCTGCAGGAGGCCCTGATACAAGGAGGCCACATTCTGCAGGCCGAACGACATGCGGACGTAGCTGCAGGGGTAGCTGATACGTCTCCAACATATCTATAATTTATGAAGTATTCATGCCATATTACAACAATTTTATATGATTTTGGTATGATTTGATTTGAACTAACCGGACTGACGTTGTTTTCAGTAGAACTACCGTGGTGTCATTTTTTGTGCAGAAATAAAAGTTCTCGGAATGGGCTGAAATTTTACGGTGATGTTTTATGGACCAAAAGAGACCCCCTGGGCATCGGAGTTGGGCCAGAAGAGTCATGAGGCGATGGCAAGGTAGCGGGTCGCGCCCTACCTCTGGGAGGGTGCTCCTGTCTTGCCGCAGCCTCGTGGAACCCCTTGACATGATATCGACGCCAAAAATTCCTATAAATACCAAAAAAACCCAAAGAGAAACCTAGATCGAAAGTTCCGCCACCGCAAGCCTCTGTAGCCATGAAAAATCATTCTAGGCCCTCTCTGGCACCCTGCCAGAGGGGGCCATCATCGCCGATGGCCAAGGAGGAGGAAGATAGAGGGGGGCATCATCACCATGGAGGCCAAGGACCAGAGGGAGAACCTCTCCTCATCTAGGGGGGGGGCCATGGAGGAGGAAGCACAAGGGGGAGACCCTCTCCCCCTCTCTCGGTGGCACCGGAGTGCCACTGGGGGAACCATCGCCACGGTGATGGTCTTCATCAACATCACCATCTTCATCACCTTCCTCATCTCTTTTACGTGGTCCACTCTCCCGCACCTAGCTGTAATCCCCTACTTGAACATGGTGCTTCATGCCACATATTATGATCCAATGATGTGTTGCCATCCTATCATGTTTTGAGTAGATTTTTTTGTCTTTTGGGTTGACCGATGATCTAGATTGGTTTGAGTTGTATGTTTTATTTTGGTGATGTCCAATGGTGCCTTCCGTGCCGCGCACATGTGAAGGATTCCCGCCATAGGGTCTTGCAATACGTTCATGATTTGCTTATAGCGGGTTGCCAGAGTGATAGAAGCTTAAACCCGAGTAAGGGGGTTGTTGCATATGGGATAAAGGGGACTTGATACTTTAATGCTATGGTTGGGTTTTACCTTAATGATCTTTAGTAGTTGTGGATGCTTGCTAGAGTTCCAATCATAAGTGCATATGATCCAAGTAGAGAAAGTATGTTAGATTATGCCTCTCCCTCATATAAAATTGCAATAATGATTACCGATCTTGTTAACAATTTCCTAGGACAATTCCGCACACCGACCCATCATTATTCCACACTCGCTATTTGTAATATATTATAATATATTCTAAATTTATGGTAACAGCACCTATTTTGTATTTTAGTTCTCCGATATCATGCAAAGCTATCCTCTTCATACCCACAACATAGTTTTATTTCTCATTTCTAGTTGGAAGCAAAAGTTCGGTGTACGTAGAGTCGTATCAGTGGCAGATAGGACTTGAGAGAATATTGATCTTACCTTTAGCTCCTTATGGGTTTGACACTCCATACTTCTCACTTCTACCTTTGGAAATTGCTACGATGATTGCTTGCACTTGGGGATTATCAAGCTCTTTTCTAGCGCCGTCGCCAGGGAGTAATAGCGTGGGATCGATATTCTCATGTGTACTTGTTTGCTTTCTTCACTAAGTAGATTGTTGTTTTCCCTTTTGTTTTTGTTTTCTCTAATTGTGGGTGAAACAAACAAACAAAAATTAAAATAATGCAAAATACAAAAAGAAATTACTTGCCTCTTATGCCTAAAAACTTTTTCAAAAAGAGAAGTGATTGGAAGGTTATGCATTGAAGAAGTGAGGGTCGACCCTGAACACTTGTGTTCATGCTCATGGAAACAATGTAGAATTTTTCATGGAAGTTTCTAAAAAATAATTATCCCCTTGTATTTATCCATTGTATTATAAAACTAATGTGCCAAGGTCTGGCTTTAGAATGTTTAAATTGCTTGTTTGGTGTGTGCAGCAGAAAAAACAGAAACTTTTGTTGTAGTAATTGAATTTACATTTTATACCTGAGCATGATAAAATCTTGAATTTTTTACAAAGTACTTCTATGAATTTTTTTTATTTTTTTACTAATATTTTATAATTTTTTGAGTTACATAAGTATACGAAATTTCCAGATTGCTACAGACTATTCTATTTTTTACAGATTATGTTTTCTATGCGTTGTTCGCTTATTTTGATGAATCTATGGGTTGTATCGGGGGGTATGAACCATGGTGAAGTTGGAATATAGTAGATATAATGCTAATATGAAATTGGAATGAGTTTGCAACAATACATAAAAGTAGTGATTTGCTTTATTATACTAACGGATTTCACAAGGTTTTTGTTAAGTTTTGTGTGGATGAAGTATTCCAAGATCGAGGAGTTATTGATATGAGAAGAATAAGGAGAGGAAAGAATTAAAGCTTGGGGATTCCCAAGGAACCCCAAGTAAATATTTCAAGGATACTCAAGCATCTAAGCTTGGGAATGCCCCGGCTGGCATCCTATCTTTATTCCTCAACAATTATCGGTATACCTTGGTTTTTGTTTTGTTCACATGATATGTGTATTTTGAGTTTATTTTTCCTTTTTTTCCTTTATGCACCATGCTAGTATGAGATAGTCCTTCATTGATTTATAGAATGCTTTAGGCGCTTCACTTAAATCTTTTGAGTATGGCTTTATAGAATGCTCTTTGTGCTTCACTTAAATCTTTTGAGTATGGCTTTATAGAATGCTTAATGTGCTTCACTTATATATTTTGAGCTTGGATGTTAGTAAATCTCTACTGATTGTAGAATGCTCCATGAACTTCACTTATATCCTTTGGAGTATGAATTAGACTATCATCAAAATTGGGCTTGGAAGAGTATCATTAAAATATCATGCCTAGCTAGGGGCGTTAAACAATAGCGCTTGTTGGGAGGCAACCCAATTTTATTTTTATGTGTTTGGTTTTTGGTTCTGTTTTTCAATAAATACACATTACTACCTCTGTAGTAATTTTGTTTTGGTGTTTTAATTAGTGTTTGGGCCAAGTAAGACCTTTGGGATGGCTTATGGTGATAGTTGATTTGATCTTGCTAAAAATAGGAACTTTTGCCCCTAGTAAAATAATTTTAAAAAATCACAGAAGTGTGCTTTTGAACTGCCATTTTTACTAAAGATTTATATACAAATTGCCTAGGTTGTCCTAATTTTTCCAAAATTTTGGAGTAACAGAAGTACGGTTGTTGCTCAGATCATTGCAGACTATTCTTTTTTTGACAAATTCTGTTTTCAATGCATAGTTTGCTTGTTTTCTAGTTTCTATGGCTTATATTGATCAATATAAATTGTAGATAATATGGTATAGTAGTCATTGTTCGAGAACAATTATGAATCTTACCTTGACAGTACCAAAGTGAATTATTTGTCTTTATCATACTAACCCATCTCATGAAGTTCCATTAAGTTTTGTGTGATTGAAGTTTTCAAGTTTTGAGTGAGATGCCGATATGAGGAGAATAAGGACTGGAAATACCCTAAGCTTGGGGATGCCCAAGGGACCCCAAGGTAATATTCAAGGAAGACTCGAGCTCCTAAGTTTGGGGATGCCTCGGAAGGCGTCCCCTCTTTCATTTGCAAAACCATCGGTATACCTTACTCGAAGCTATATTTTTATTCGTCACATGATATGTGTTTCGCTTGGAACGTATTTTAATTTTACTTTTTGTTTGGATAAAATCATAGGATCTGAAATCTTGAATGAGAGAGAGTCCTCACATGGATATTTAACTACTTGACTACTCATTGTTCTTCACTTATATCTTTTTGGAGTAGTATGTCATTTACTCTCATGCTCCACTTATATCTTATGAGTAAATGGTTGAATGAATTGAATATCATGAATCTGAAATTATATATGCTTCATATGCTTATCCCATGGGGAGTAATGAATTCACATATAAGAAGTATAGGTGGTAAAATTTATTGAAAGTTAGCAAACACAACATTGGTCACTTGAACAATTCATGAAAGAATATTGAAGGAACAGAGATTTCACATATAAATATACTATCTTGGACATCTTCTATGATTGTCAACCCCATTAATTATTTTAAAACTTGAGCAAATGAGTTGAAGTTGGACAAGGAAGACAACGCAAAGAGTTATGTTTGGGTATATTTGCATAGAAGTTATATTGTTAAGGATCCTCTAAGATGTGGTGCTTGCTTAGGATCTTTTGCTAGCCAAAATTTTGGACTAAGTAGAGATACTACTTGTGCATCCAAAACCCTTAAACCCTGTTTCATGCCATGAGTGTCCACCATATCTACATATGGATTGAATAAGATCTTCAACTAAGTTGTCATTGGTGCAAAAAGCAATAAAAATTGCTCCTAAATATGTATGATCTTTTATTGTAAGGGAAAATAAGTGTTGTAGGAACATGTGATCGTAAAGAAATAAAAGCGACGGACTGCATAATAAAGGTTGCTGTCACAAAGGGCAATACAATGTGATGTTCTTTTGCATTAAGGGTTTGCGCATCCAAAATTAAAAACCGCATGGCAACGTATGCTTCCCTCTGCGAAGGGCCTATCTTTTACTTTCATGTATTTACTTTTATGCAAGAGTCAATAGTATTCCTTCTTATTTCAACCTTAATTATTCTTTAGTTCGCAAGCATCATGTGGTGGGGAAAGATCCAAGCATATATGGCCATTCAAATATATTTGATCATGAATTATTATTATTGACAATTATCTATATGAGAAATAAGTTGGGAGGTGAAACATTAAGCCCCTATCTTCCTTTGTGTTCCACGGATGCTATTTCTTCTAAAAATATGCTTTGAGTGTTAACAATCATGGAAGACTATATGATAGTTGAGTATGTGGAATTTGCTAAATCAAAGCTCTTACATAGACACTTCCTGAAAATAAGATGAATTGCAATTGTTTGGTGACTGAGAACATAGTTCGCTAGTTTTCAAGAAACTTTATGGTCTATACTTTAACATGTGAATAGCTTGTTAATTGATCATGAGAAGTTTTATGAGATGAGCTATTGTTATGATATGTAATGATGCTAGAAAAAGTGATTGGAATTCTCATTGATCAAATTTATGCACTATGCTAGCATTCACACTTCATAAATTATTTCTTTTATCATTTACCTACTTGATGATGAATAGGACTTCAACTTGGGGATGCTGCTACGTCTACAATGTATCTGCAATTTATGAAGTATTCATGACATGTATACAAAAATTTTATATTATTTTGGTATGATTTGATTAGAACTAACACAGACTGATGATGTTTTCAGCAGAACTACCGTGGTGTCGTTTTTTGTGCAGAAATAGAAGTTCTCGGAATATGCTGAAAATTTACGGTGATTTTTTATGGACCAAAAGAGACCCCCGAGGCATCGGAGTTGGGCCAGAAGAGTCCCAAGGCGATGGCAAGGTAGGGGGCATGCCCTACCCCCGGGAGGGTGCTCCTGTCTTGCCGCTGCCTCGTGGACCCCCTTGATGTGAGACCGACGCCAAAAATTCCTATAAATACCAAAAACTCCAGAAACAAACCTAGACTAGAAGTTCCGCCGCCGCAAGCCTCTGTAGCCACGAAAAATCAATCTAGGCCCTCTCCGGCACCCTGCCGGAGGGGGCCATCATCGCCGGAGGCCATGGAGGAGGAAGCCGGAGGGGGCCATCATTACCATGGAGGCCAAGGACCAGAGGGAGAACCTCTCCCCATATAGGGGGAGGCCATGGAGGAGGAAGCACAAGGGGGAGACCCTCTCCCCCTCTCTCTTGGTGGCGCCAGAGTGCCGCCGACGAAACCATCGCCGCGGTGATCGTCTTCATCAACATCACCATCTTCGTCACCGTCCTCGTCTCTTTTATGTGGTCCACTCTTCCGCACCCCGCTGTAATCCCCTAGTTGAACATGGTGCTTTATGCCACATATTATGATCCAATGATGTGTTGCCAACTTGCCATCCCACGATGTTTTGAGTAGATTTATTTTGTCTTTTGGGTTGGTTGTTGATCTAGATTGCTTTGAGTTGTATGTTTTATTTTGGTGCTGTCCTATGGTGCCTTCCGTGTCGCGCACACGTGAAGGATTCCTGCTATACGATGTTGCAATACGTTCATGATTCGCTTATAGTGGGTTGCTAGAGTGACAGAAGCTTAAACCCGGGGAAGGGGGTTGTTGCGTATGGGATAAAGGGGACTTGATACTTTAATGCTATGGTTGGGTTTTACCTTAATGATCTTTAATAGTTGCGGATGCTTGCTAGAGTTCCAATCATAAGTGCATATCATCCAAGTAGAGGAAGTATGTTAGCTTATGCCTCTCCCTCATATAAAATTGCAATAATGATTGCCGATCTTGTTAACAATTGCCTGGGACAATTCTGCACACTGATACATCATTATTGCACACTCGCTATTTGTAATATTATAATATATTATAAATTTATGATAACAGCACCTATTTTTATATTTTAGTTCTCCGATATCATGCAAAGCTATCATCTTCATACACACAACGTAGTCTTATTTCTCATTTCTAGTTGGAAGCAAACATTCGGTGTACGTAGAGTCGTATTAGTGGCAATAGGACTTGAGAGAATATTTATCTTACCTTTAGCATATTGTGGGTTCGACACTCCATATTTATCACTTCCACCGTTGGAAATTTCTACGATGATTCCTTGGACTTCGGGATTATCAGTAGCCCCCACTCCGGTCGACACGGGACGGACAGAAGAGGCCCTACGAAGCAGCCCTGTTGAGACATGGGATGTTGACGCAGATGCGTAGCTCGCCGCCCATGTTAGGGGCCGCGGCTGCACCCAGTGGTGCGGGGAGACGCTCGCCATGCATGGCTCGCGCCTCCTGAAGCTCCTTAATTGCCTTGGCGATGAACTCCTGAGCGCCTGGCGCCTCGCGCCTTGCTCCCGGAGGCACGCATCAAAACACGCCTCCACGTGGTGCCTGAGCGCCTCCCTTATCACGCCGGTCAGGTTAGAGGCCCTCTAGATGAGGGCCCCCGAGCCCGTCCTGAGGGGGCAGCGAGCCCGCCTTCCTATGCGACAGGGAAAGGCGCCACAGCAGTGGGCACAAGGCCAGGGGCACCACCGGCAGGCGCCACAGCTTCCTGACGGCCCTTTGGGAGGAGATGCTTCTTCTTCTTAGGGATGGCCTCAGGAGGCAGGATGGCACCCTCGTCGTCAGAGTTCTCGACCGCCGTAGCCTGATAGGCGTGCTCGAGGGAGCACACCACATCCTTTTCATTGCAAGCGACCGTGATGATACCGCCACTTCCTGGCATCTTGAAGACACTGTAGCCGTGGTGAGTTGCTGCCATGAACTTGGCGACGGCCGGATACCCGAGGATGGCATTGTATGGGAGGCCGATGTGGGCGACATTGAAGTCAATGAGCTCGGTGTGGTAGTTGTCACGCTTGCTGAAGGTGACAGGGAGGCGGATCTTCCCTATGGGAATGGTGGAGCCATCGGTCAACCCTGAGAATGGCTTGGTAGGAAGAAGCTGGTCGTAGGGCACTTGGAGCATCTCAAACGTCTCAACGGAAAGAACGTTGAGCCCTGCGCCACCGTCGATGAGTGTTTTGGTGACGAGGACGTTGCTGATGGTTGGCATGCAGAGCATCAGGAGCGTGCCAGCAGTGGCTGAGCACTTGAATTGGTCCATGAAATCAAATGTGATGGCATGCTCGGACCACCTGAGGGGACGCGATGCCTCAAGCTTGGGTAGGGCCGCATTCACCTCACGAGCGAACTACTTGAAGACGTGATGAGAGGCGGGAGCCTGAGCGCCACCCAGGATGCAGGCGATCGCACAAGGCTCTTGGAAGCCCCCAGCCCCATCATCTTGGCGGTTGTCGTCTTTTCTCCTTGGCGGCGGCAGCGGAGGGAGGCCAGCATTTCCCTGAGGACAATACTCACGAGGCTGGTCTCGCCATGGGCCATCACTAGGCTGGCCCTGCCAGCGGTCCTCACGGGGTTGGTCGCGCCAGTCCTGGCGGGGGTCGCGGTTGTCCCAGCAGCCTCCACCACAACCTCCTCCGCGGTCGTAGACGCAGTCGTTGCGCTCGGGATGGTAGCTGAGGCGCCCGTCGTGGATTGCCTTGAGCTCATGGCAGTCGTTGGTGTTGTGGTTGTGGACGTTGTGGAAAACGCGGAATGGGTGGTTGCCACTGGGAGGCTCATCGTGGTCACAGCCACGCTTCATCTCGGGCTCTGCGGCCACCACGTCGGGGCCCTTACGCTTCACTTCCTTAGCCTTGGCCTTCTTGTCTTCAGGATCAACCTCTGATAACCCACAAGTATAGGGGATCACAACAGTTTTCGAGGGTAAAGTATTCAACCCAAATTTATAGATTCGACACAAGGGGAGCCAAAGAATATTTGAAGGTATTAGCAGCTGAGTTGTTAATTCAACCACACCTAGAGATTACTTATCTGCATCAAGTGATCAGTAGCAAAGTAGTTTGATAGTTTTGATAGTAGTAGCAGCGGCAATAGTAATAGTAACAGTGGTAGCAGTAATTTTGTAGCAGGTGTAACGGTGATGATAGCAACGGTAACTTAGCAGAAACAATATGGAAAAGTTCGTAGGAATTGGACCGGTGACTTGTTGGATGATATTCATCATGAGACAGTTATAACCTAGGGCGATATGGCACTAGCTCCAGTTCATCGATATAATGTAGGCATGTATTCCATAAATAGTCATACGTGCTTTATTAAAAGAACTTGCATGGCATCTTTTGTCCTACCCTCCCATGGCAGAAGGGTCCATATTGGAAACTAAGGGATATTAAGGCCTCCTTTTAATAGAGAACCGGAACAAAGCATTAACACATAGTGAATACATGAACTCCCCAAACTATGGTCATCACCGGGAGTGGGCCCGGATGTTCTCACTCTGGGGTTGCCGGATCATAACAGGTAGTAGGTGACTATAACTTGCAAGATCGGATCTAGAACATGGATATAATAATGATAATATAAATGGTTCAGACCTAAAATCAATGCACCCGGGCCCAAAGTGACAAGCATTAAGCATAGCAAAGTCATAGCAACATCAATCTAATAACATAGTGGATACTAGGGATCAAGCCCTAACAAAACTAACTCGATTACATGATGAATCTCATCCAACTCCTCACCGATCAGCGAGCCTATGAAGGAATTACTCACTCCCGGTAGGGAGCATCATGGAATTGGCGATGGAGAAGGGTTGGTGATGACGAAGAACGAAGATCCCCCTCTCCGGAGCCCCAAACGGACTCCAGATCTGCCCTCCCAAGGAAGAACAGAGCTTGGCGGCGGCTCCGTCTCATGGATCGTGATAATTCTTTCTCCCTGATTTTTCTCCGAAAATAGGAATTTATAGTGTCAGGGTTGAGGTCTATGGGGACACCAGGTGGGTACAACCCATCTGGGCGCGCCAGGGCACGCCCTGGTGGGTTCTGCCCACCCAGGGGCCCCTCTCCAGTAGGTCTTGGCTCCAAAAATTCTTATTATTGATATAAAAAATCTTCGCAAAGTTTCGTTCCATTCCGAGAACTTTTATTTCTGCATAAAAACAACACCATGGTAGTTCTGCTGAAAACAGCGTCAGTCCGGAGTTAGTTTCATTCAAATCATGTAAATTAGAGTCCAAAACAAGAGGAAAAGCGTGAGAAAAAGTAGATACGTTGGAGACGTATCATCCTCCGAGAGCTCCAGGAGGGAGAGGTGACCTTCCTCTGCCCTCGCACACCTGGCTGCCATGCTGAACATCTCTAGAGCTGAACACAAGTCCTCATGTATGGCGAGCTCCTCCTTCATCTTGGCATCCCGGACACCATCAGAAAATGCCGAAATGATGGCCTC
This sequence comes from Triticum urartu, assembly GCF_003073215.2. Taxonomy (NCBI): domain Eukaryota; kingdom Viridiplantae; phylum Streptophyta; class Magnoliopsida; order Poales; family Poaceae; genus Triticum; species Triticum urartu. The sequence goes on from NC_053025.1 coordinate 358,803,983, forward strand.
ATCCGACACCTTTGGGATCTTTAGGTGAACGTTCGTGAAGCGATGTATGTACTTGTGCAAGGTCTCGTCTGGCTGCTACTTTATGCGTTGCGGGTCGCCTGCTGCAGGAGCGCGGTCGCGAGTGCCCTGGAAGTTAGCGATGAAGCGCTCGCCTAGCTCGTCCCAAGAGGAGATCGACCCCACCAGGAGGTTCGGGACACTACAAAAAAAAGACACTTCCGTGATGATACGTGTTTGTCATAGTAGGTCACCTTTTCTGTCATGCATGTACATCCATGACAAATTTATGATAGAATCAAGATAGTCATACTTGTGCTGTCGTAGAAGTGTTCCATGACATTACCAAAATTATCATCACAGAAGTGTCCACTTCCATGACGATAAATCGCGCGTCATAGAAGTGCTTTTGTTAAAGGTGACCGACACGTGGCATCCACCATAACAGGACGCCGTTAAGCTATCGGATCTGGTTTTGGATCCGATAACCCGTTAACAGCCTGGATCAACGGGAATTTTCCATGTGTAAAATTCTCATTGGCCAGAGGAAACACGTGTCGGCTCAACGTTCGGATAGATGTCATCCACTCATTGGACAAGAGACGCCTATGGTACGTCGACACATGGCACGGCCCAACAGGGGCCCATTCCGATGAAATGGCCAGCCCGTTTGACTTGGTCAAAAGGTAACGGGCCGGCCCACGGAAAGCCTCCTAACGGCCTGTTCGTATATATCCCATTTATGGCCCACTTACTACCGGCCCGTTATGGCCTATTGGAATTAAGCCGAGTAGCTTCATCTGGGATGTCCAATATGATTCCAGCCCATTGTAACTTCTGGCCCATGTATGGCCCATGATGTCTTTCGGCCCATATGAGGACCTTTGTAAGTCTCGGCCCATTAAAGGCCCGAGATGCAACTGGCCCATAATGAACAGTGTATCGCTTTATACCCATTAACGGCCCATTATTCCGACGGTCGTTTCCAGCCCATGTTAACTTTCGGCCTTCTAAGGGCCCATTTATTCTTGGGCTCATTTCTAGAATTCGGTTAGATACGGTCCGTTACTGGCCTATTCCGTTTGTGGGCCAAATATAGCATGTGGTTACATTCCGCCCGTTTGTGGCCCGTTAACCCGTTGGGCTGTTTTCATAGTGTTATCAAATACGGCCTATTAATGACCCGTTATGGTCCACGAATAGCACGGCCCATGTTTGGCGAAATGATTATACGCCCCATAGAAGGCCCATGGATCCTACGGCCCGTAGAAGACCAATGGATCCTACGGCCCGTAGAAGGCCCATGGATCATATGGCCCATAGAAAGTCCATGGATCCTACGGCCCGTAAAAGTCCCATGGATCCTATGGCTCGTAGAAGGCCCATGGATCCTACGGCCCGCAGGAGGCCCATGGTTACAACAGTCCATGTGTTGCCATGATTATTGTGGCCTAGTTACCAAAACTAGGTTAATGTGGCCACTAAAAAATGCGGAAAAAGAACTGCAGTGACTACAAGCAAACACCTAAACAAGACAATTAAGGAAATAAATAAGCAAAGCAACTAACGCTAGCCTATTACAGCTATTACACATATTACATCCACTGGGCATCAAAGTTCGCCACCAGTGCAAATATAGGGAACAAAGCAGCATATTACATACACTGGCCGTCAAAATTGGCCACCGGTACAAATAAACACAGCAGCAAAACAAGTCCATAACTGAAACAACTTCAGAAGAGCTCAAGAAATGTTATCCTGGGTATCCACCATGCTGGCAATAAGCTTAGCAAGCTTATTAGCTTTGTCTTGTTTGGCGCTAAAATCCTCCAACGCTTGCTGTTGCACCAGAAAGTATGCATCAGAATGCTCTAGGGACTTCCACAGTCCTTCCGCTTCTTGTCGCGGCACAGATGATCGATGTCTTTCAGCTTGTAGTTGAGACTCAAGAAACCGAACTAATTCAGATAATGAGTTTGAATAGCTTGTGCAAGCGGTAGTGGCCAGTAACTCGAATAGTAAACCAAGACAGGACATTGGTGTTGCCTCACTATCTTCAAGATAGTTTTCCTTAGTTGTTTTATCAGCTTTGTTGGAGACCAACAAGGATGTCTCACGATCCTGGAACTTATCTGCATTACTTCCTTTATCATTGTTTAAGAAGGCACTCTTCCCCAATATTCTGTCAGCACTCTAAAAGAAGAAATAAACAGACACATGACAGGTTTAGCATGTACTAGTATATGAAACTTCTTTCGGTGAACCAGCTCATTAGTAAGGTGGACAAGATTAAACTACCAAGTCTTCTATTGCCAAGTAGTACATTATAAAAGCATCAAACAAACATATATCTATGTCCTATGGTCATTGCATTTTCTTGCCAAATCAAAATAGAGACACGGTTCAAATCATATTAGTTCAAGAGAAAGCATCACTAAAAGAATACAAAGCGTGGGAAACTAAACGGCACAACAAGATTTCAGATGGGTACCACGGGTCTACATGTACAATAACACTATTGGCCATGTTATGATGCTAGTAATGTGCATGCTATGAGAAGTTAATTGTATACACAATTGAAATTGAAATCAACAGAGCTATTTATAAGAGCAAACCTGTTAAAGAAACATGCGTAAACATACCTGTTGTGCCATTGGAGTTTCCATTGGATAGTTCAATTTAAAAATAAGTTTGTATGAGTAAATACAGTGATACAAGAGCAAAGCATTATGCACGATAGCAATGGAATATTAAATGAGAACAGTTGTTCTTCAGGTTTAAGCACTTTTTCTACATGAACAGAGTACAGTAAGACGCAAGCATATAGTACTTAAAATAAAATGAGCTCATAGACCTTACCACATTGTTGGTTCGGGACCAGTAAAGAACAAGGCGTTCCCAGTCATCGTCTGGTAAATGTGTCTCAGGAGAACGTAAGGGAATTTGATGAGTTTCTTTGCCAGTGAAGTACGTTTTCTTCAGGTAATTTCGATACTGCCACCAAGCATTCTTGAAGATAGCAGAGGTATTAGCATAGGTTACCTCATCCGGAGTTTCCAAACCGGTCCTTCTCTATAGAGATAAATGGGAAAATTTGTTGTATTATAACCATCATGGAGGTAGAATGTATGGGACAAAGCAAAGTAATTTCCATGAATAACATTACTTACACATAACTCCTGGACAAACACCTGCAACTGGCATTTTCCTTCATCTTCAGTATAATATTGCCATGATGGGAAGATACGCACATAGGATTTAACAACATCAAATGTGATAGATGCTAAACTATGAATGGTTGGTTGTGCTTCCTTCACAGGAATAGGTGTACGAACTGGTGGAGTTGGGGTTCGCCGTGGTAGTACTGGCGCTTTGGGCACTGGAGCTACCTTACTAATTGCTCTTGTTTGGGAGCTCTGTGGTGGAGATGGTGCTGTGTTAATAGGAACGGGGTTACTATCTGCTGGGGTTGGGGTTGGATTGGGTGAAGCTGGTTCTCTGTCCCTCGCAGTAGGGGTAAAATTTGCGAGAGTCTGGGTTATGTGTGGTAGGGCTGGTTCTCGTGCATGTACAACTGGGGTGCTATCTCCACCAAGAGGTAGCATTGTTTTATTTGAAGACCGTGTTTTTACTCCGCAAGATACTGCAATCACCCATTCCAATTCAAATGGCTAATAAACAGGAAACATAATTGAATGTACAGACATCGTATGAGAGACAGATGCAATAGATAGTGTGGAAAAAGAGGGCATTAAATAATTGACATGTATATTGTTTAACTAAAACGGATATCATGACATAATTTCACATATATGATGTCTATCTAAACTGGATAGCATAGCATAACATAATTCAAAGATATGATGACTAACTAAACAGGATCGCATGACATAATTCACATACATGTTATCTAGTAACCAGGATCGCATGATTTAATTCACATATGTGATTTATATGCTAAGCGGAGGGCATTCGCATATATGATGTCTAAACTAAGAACATGGTGTTGAATATTGTGTATATGATGTCTAAACTATGCAATGCAAGACACCATATGCATGATATGAGCAGTAGAACTGTGCCAAGTTAGAGCATACACCTCGGTGGGGGAATAGGACTGGTCATATGTCTCTGAATCCATCTCTAAGGAGCTATCAGGACCCAGAAAGAGATCTGCTTTGACAGGTAGCACTGTCTGCTCTGAAGGCCTTGTTTTCACTCCAGATTTTTCCATCACCCACTCAAATGGCTGATTCACAGGAAGAGTAGTTTAATGTACAAACATTGTCAACAAATGGAAATTTAATGAAGAAAAGTATGGGCTAGATATCATTCAAATATATGATACTTGGTTAAACAGGATGGCATTGCACATTTCACATATATTATGGCTGGCTAAAAGACATGAGACTACATAATTCCCATATATGATGTTGAAACTAAATAGGTGGCATTACAGAACATGTCTAAACTAAGCAGATGACATATATGATGTCGAAAGTAGGCACTGCAAGGCAACATATGCATGATATGACTAACATCATCATGCCAAGTTAGATCAAACACCTTGGGGGGTAAATAGGAGTGGTCAGCTACGTCTGAATCCGCCTCAGAACAAATATCTTCCTCTGGATTACAATCTGGAGAGGGGGGAGGGTTTGCCATTGAACCCACCATGGAGCAATGTATGCATGACATTGTATTGCCGCGAAAAACTCTTCTCTTTTCTCTACATGTTCAGCATGACTGTGTACAATATTTGACATGCATACAAAAAAATATAGTGAGATTATGTAAGGAGAGCATGCATAAATCTAGAGTAATGGTAACAACCAGTGGATGCATCAAAAAATAATGACAGCAGGCTGATGATTGCTTTAATTTAATAAAAACAAATAATGATTGCTTTACTATTTGTTTCCCACCCAAGATGAACAACATAGGGATACCCTAGGTGAACCAGATATTAGACCGAAATACTATTCATTGTTGCCTCGATATGTGCCCCACAACTAATTTAGAACTCAAGTTTCAACATCAATTTGGACCTGACTTGGAGTCTAAGAGGAGAACAGGACAATAAAGTAGCAGGTAATATTAAGCAATGCATAACATAAGAAGAAACAAAAGAGTGCGACCTCTCTTATGGACCCATGTACTCCTCAGGTTCATCTGCAGAGTCGATGATGGTGACGATATTGCGATGGGTGCCGGCGGTAGGGAAGGAGATCTGAGGCGGTGAAAGATGGTCAAGAGTCGTGATGTCTGGTTTGGTGGATGCTTCTGTCGATGGAGCAACTCAGGTGAGGTGGACGACGTCGCGGCAGGAGCAAGACAAACCACACAAAGTTTTCTTCGACACCTACCTGTAACTGAAGTAATTCTGTAAGGCCTCATTTGGCTTGCATGATTCTAAAAACACAGGGATAGGAGGAAAAACACAGGAATAGGATAGGAATGCACATGGGAAACAGAGCATTTGTGAACACAGGATTTCTGTCAACTTGGGTGTTTGGTTCACAAGAAAAGGAGGAGCGGAGGAATGCAAATAAACATGGCCAAAATAAAGTGAAACCATATGAAAGCGTGTACAGTTAGAATGTTATTCTGCCACTAAAGCACTTGGTCTTGTTTTCATGCATAGGATTTTGAAAAGTAGGTCCAGGTGGATGTTTTGCTCCATTCCTTTCAACAAAATGCATGAATAATTGAATAGTAGAGTGCCATAGGAAAATTTCCTTTTGCTATGTTTTTCCGTTGAACCACAATAGCCCTAATGGATCGACATGAATGTAGAGTAATAACTGATGCGACAAGTGTACAACCTCTTTGCCGTAGCTGTTGGGGATATTACTACCGGACGTAAACTGGCCAGGAGTAGCCGGATTAACTTTCTGAAGATTAGAAGCCCGTGAAGATGTGAAGATGATGGCGCTTTACGAAGACCCAAGGCCCAGAAGTGAGTTAAGGCCTGTAGATGTAAAATGGCTTAATCATATAACTTGCTTTGTAAGATAGGGAGTGTATTGACCAAACCAGAAACGTTTATGATCCGGCTTTGGGACTCTTTAAACCGACGGGCGCCACCCATGTATATAAGGGGACGACCCGGCAGCGGTTCAAGGGACAGACAACAACTCGAGAGCCAGACAAAGCGGATTCACTCCCTAGCCTTCGAAACCCAAGCAATACCAATCACAACTAGACATAGGCTTTTACCTTCCTCGAAGGGGCCGAACTAGTATAAACTCTCTGTGTCCCCTTGTCCAGTTTAACCCCTTTAAGTTAACCTGTTGTGATGGCTCCATGACTAAGTCCTTTCACAAGGACATCTGCCGGGACAAACCCACAACAGTTAGCGCCCATCGTGGGGCTATCGCACGATGGTTTCGAGTTTTTGAAGGGCAGCTTTGATGGACTCAAGGGATACGATGTGGGCCGGATGACGAAGAGTCGTCGCGGCAAGCTCTACATCGACAACGCAGGATGGGGTCCCGAGGTCGATTCAATTGAATATGGGTACCGGGTCCCCTTTGGTGGGATTCATGTCTTCATCGGCAAGATTGGTGAACCGGCCCCTGAGCCGGACACCTGCACCAACATCATCGAAACGGCTCAGAGTACAAGTTCTTCGCCGGTTCAGCCTGTGATGAAGCACGTCTTCATAGGTGCTATTCATGGAGCAGAATACGAGGACAGACCGTCATCCTATGGAGAAACCGTTGTCTATTCCGACGACGAGTCTTCTGGAGAGAGCGAATCGCTCTATCAGTTACAAGATGGCCGGATTGGTGGGGGATCCAAGGGCAACAGTATTCTGGACTCCCCTGATCTGCCAAACCGGGCCGCCATCTTCATGGCAGGTACACAGTTGGCGCCTCACTCATCAACTGCTGCAGCAATGCTCTCCGGTTGAACAACAGCCACGACGGCGGGGGCAGGAGGCTCTGCGCCGCCTCCAGCCCAGGTCCTGTCTGACCTGTTCGACGCTTTGGCAACGTTAATGGCTGCAGAGGTGGATGCAGCAGCCAGGGATCAGCACAACGCGGAGATTGCCAAGGTGAAGGATCAGATAGCCCAGGCTAAAGCGGACCTAGCGGCAGAGAATGCTAGGATGGCCACAGAACGGGCTGAATTGGAAGCACAGGCCTACCGGATTAGGCTGGATCAGAACGCTTCTGAAGAGGTCCTGAGAAGAAGGTACCGATCGCATCTCCCATCGGGTTATGAGCTGCGAAATCTCTTCAACACACCAGGAGCAGGAGCTAGTCACCAGCCAGTACTGAACCGGGCGGAGGCACCAGGAAAAGGAGCGCCGGTTCAACCACGCACGATGGACCCACCTCGTCAGAACAACATTGTACCACAGCATGTCCAACACCTCCCGGGAATTATTCCAACCCGTTGGACAATATTGTGGCCGCCGCTTCACGACTGGCAGCCCTCCCAACCGACGGCGAATCACCAGTTGCGATTGAGCACGTAGGGCCAGAGATCTCCTTCAAACGGCGCTAAATCAACAGCATGCATATTCACACAGTCGTGAGAGGATTCACTCCACTCCCCGTCCGAGCAGGAGCTATAGCAGACATGTTGAGGATGAACCGGTCGTGTCAAGCAGTGCATGCCGCCGTAATTCATCGCGAGGACACAACCCGGCAGGGGGAGGTACTAATGCACAGGATGTTGTGGATCACGACCGCGCGTGTCAGGAGGCCGAGCTAGCGGCTCGACACGGAGCGTGTCAACATACTCCGGTTCACCCTACCGCTTTAGTAGAACCAGGTGTGATGTTCAGTTCCTTAGGGGTTCCATGTCTCACCCCTGCTTTGGGTAATGTGAGATTGCCCAAGGACTTCAAGGGACCTCGTAAGGTACCAAATTACACCGCCGATTTACAACCAGAGGCATGGGTTGAAAGCTATGAGATGGCAATGGAGATGTTAGACGTGGATGAAGCAGTGTGTGCTAAATACTTCACCATGATGTTGGAGGGAACAGCTCATACTTGGTTAAAGAGCTTACCAGTTAATTCTGTCGGATCATGGGCCGAATTAAAGCACCGGTTTATCCAGAACTTCAAAGATACTTGTAAGCAGCCCATGTCAATCGTAGATCTGGCCACTTGTGTCCAAGAGGAGGGGGAGTCCACGACCCATTGGGTCAAGCGGGTCTCAGCGATTTTACATTCATCGGGTCATATCAATGCAGATACCGCAGTACTAACGTTGGAGGGCAACTGCTGTTTTCTACCGCTCAAACAGAAGTTAGGGAGGCTCAAACGTCACTGCAATGATATGTCAACGCTCATGGCTGCTTTGGTTAAATACGCCGATTCAGATAGTACCAAGGACCCGGACTCAGAGGAGGACAAACCGGGGAAATGGAAGAAGAACGGCAACGCCAAGGGTCAGCAGCATAATCCGGCAGGCCATGGGAATAGTGGTAAGCGCAAAGCTGACAGCAGCTTGGACTTTGTTGCTAACACCAATGCTCAGGAGAATGGTCAGCGCCGCAAGAGCAAGCAGCCCCAGAGGGGCGGAGGTTCAGGCTCCAGTTTCGAGCAACTATTAAATCAGCCCTGTCCAAAGCATGGATCAAAGGAGAAGCCAGTGTCGCATCTTTGGAAGGACTGTTACATCATGCGGAATTTTAAGAACTCCAATATGTTCCAGTATGATAATGGCCCGCCCGGCGGTTCAGGAGGTGGTTTCCACGGGCCGGATTAAGGAGGTGGCAGTTCTGGTTTAGGGTTTCAAGGCAAACAAACCGGACACAGCAATCAAGGGCACTAAGGCAACCAGGGAGGTTACAACCATCAGGGGAACTAGCAGCAGCAGCAGTCGGGTTACCAGAGCAATCCCAAGCAGCTAAATAGCGGGCAATATCATGTCTTCACTACTAGTTTGTGTAAACATGATCAGAAGCTTCACAAGAGGGCAGTAAACTCTGTTGAACCGACAGTGCCTCGGTATTTGCGCTGGTCTGAGCAACCCATTTTGTGGAGTGGAGAGGATCACCCACCCCGGGTTGACAATCCGGGTCACTTGGCCCTGGTGGTGGCCCCTCAAGTTGGGGGTATAAGTTCACCAAAGTGCTAATGGATGGGGGAAGTAGTATCAATATCCTATATTATGATACATTCGCCGTATGGGGTTGACAGATAAGACTCTTAAACCATCAAATACCGTTTTTCGTGGTGTGGTGCCTGGTAAATCTACATATCCAGTGGGCAAGATAGCCTTAGAGGTGGCTTTTGGAGATGACTATGATTCGAGGTCAGAAACATTGACTTTTGAGGTGGTAAAAATCAAAAGCCCGTATCACGCCCTGTTTGGGCGGCCGGCTTATGCTAAGTTCATGGCAAGGCCGTGTTATGTTTATCTATAGCTTAAAATGCCAGGTCATAAGGGGACTATCACAGTACATGGAACCAGAAAGATCGCTTTGGAGTGTGAGGAAGGTGATGCGGCTTATGCTGAGTCGGTTTGTGCCACGGAGGAGTTGAAATTCTATAAGGAGCAAGTTGATCCGGCAGATATGACCTCTTTGAAAAAGCCGACTACGGAACATGATCCGGGTTGAAGTTCAAATCGGCTACAGACACTAAGATGATTGATTTTGTTCCTAGCGACTCATCCAAACAATTCAGCATCAGCGCTAACCTGGATCCCAAATAGGAAAGCGCGCTCATCGAGTTCATCCGTGAGAACCGGGACATCTTTGCATGGAAACCTTCTGACATGCCAGGTGTGCCGAGGGAACTCACTGAGCACACACTTAACATTGATCCTAAGTTTAAACCGGTCCGGTAGTTTCTCCGCCGCTTCAATGAAGAAAGGCGTAAGGCTATCGGTGAAGAGGTAGCTCGGTTGTTGGCCGCAGGGTTTATCGTGGAGGTCTTTCATCCAGAGTGGTTGGCTAATCCGGTGCTGGTTCTTAAGAAAAACGGCACTTGGCGTATGTGTGTGGATTACACATATTTAAACAAAACATGCCCTGCAGACCCCTTTTTCCTCCCTCGCATTGATCAGATAATTGATGCTATGGCAGGTTGTGACCGTTTGTGTTTTCTGGATGCTTATTCTGGTTATCATCAGATCAAAATGGCAGTTAAAGACCAGGAGAAGACAGCTTTCATAACTCCCTTTGGAGCCTTCTGCTATGTCTCCATGCCCTTTGGACTCAAGAGTGCCCAGGCAACTTACCAGCGTTGTGTTCAGAATTGCCTTCATAAGCAGATTGGGCGCAATGTTCATGCATATGTGGATGATATTGTGATAAAGTCCAGAAAGGAGGAAACATTGATAGATGATTTGAGAGAAACCTTTGACAACCTCCGAGTTTACAAGATGATGCTCAATCCGGAGAAGTGTGTCTTTGGTGTCCCGGCAGGCAAACTCTTGGGTTTTCTGGTGTCAAACAGAGGCATCGAGGCTAATCCAGAAAAAATTTCAGCAATCACGTCGTTGGCTAAACCGGCGTGTATCAATGACGTTCAACGTCTGGCCGGCCGAATTACAGCTTTGAGCCGTTTTATCAGTCGTCTCGAGGAGAAGGCCACCCCTTTATATCAGATGCTCAAGAAAACAGATAACTTTGTCTGGAGCGAGGCAGCTGATAAAGCGTTCGAGGATCTGAAGAGGCAGTTAGCTGAACCGCCCATGCTTGCAGCATCGATCGATAAGGAGCCGTTATTGCTATATGTGGCTGCTAATGCCCGAGTTGTTAGCGTGGCTATCGTGGTGGAGCGCAAGGAAGTTGGCAAGGCATATCCGGTTCAACGGCCGGTTTATTATATCAGTGAAGTGCTCATTGAGTCAAAGCAGAGGTATCCACATTGGCAGAAGCTGGTGTATGGAGTGTTTATGGCAAGCCGGAAGCTTAAACACTATTTTCAGGGCCATCCCATCACAGTGGTCAGTTCAGCCCCTCTGGGAGATATCATTCAAAACAGAGAAGCAACTGGCCGGATTGCTAAGTGGGATATCGAGCTTGGACCTCATGGACTCAAATATATACCCCGCACAGCGATCAAATCCCAGGTACTCGTGGACTTCATCAATGATTGGACGGAGTTACAGGGACCTGAAGAGAAACCAGATAATACATATTGGACTATTCATTTTTATGGGTCTGGACAGTTGGAGGGCTCGGGGGCTGGAGTCATACTAACTTCCCCACGAGGTGACAAGTTTTGTTATGTCCTCCGTTTAATGTTCCCTTCTACTAACAATGCAGCTGAATATGAGGCTTTGCTCCACGGTCTTTGGATGGCTAAGGAGATGAACTTAAGCCGGGTTAAGTGCTTTGGGGATTCAGATCTAGTGGCTCAACAGGTGTCTGGAACTTGGGATTCTAAATACCCACTCATGGCTGCATATCGGTGAGAGGTGGATACAGTGGCTGGTCACTTCAAGGGTTATCAGGTGGACCATATAGACCGGCGAAAAAATGAAGCGGCGGACGCTTTAAGTCATCTTGGTTCTCAGCATAAACCGGTTCCGCCGAATGTCTTTCTTGACGTATTGCATAATCCGTCAGTCAAGGTACCAACCGAAGAAGAGTTGGTTATTCCGGATCCGGAGGCTCAATTGGTGGCAGCTCTGCATGTCATATCGGATTGGACAATCCCATATCTGGCTTACATGAACCGGGGCGAGTTACCAGACGATGAAACGTTGGCTCGACAGATAATCCGGCGTTCCAAGTCCATGACCGTAATCAACGGGGAGTTACATCATTACAGTGTTTCAGGAGCAATTCAGCATTGTGTTTCTCCTCAAGAGGGTTGTGAGATTTTGCGAGAAATCCATGAAGGAGATTGCGGTCACCACGCCGGTTCAAAATCTTTGGTTGCTAAAGCTTTTCGCCACGGTTTTTACTAGTTGACAGCGCATGCTGATGCGGAGGATTTAGTCAAGAGATGTGACGGTTGTCAAAAATTTGCCCGCCGTGCGCACATTCCGGCCCAAGAGTTGAGGCTGATTCCAATAACTTGGCCGTTTGCGACTTGGGGGCTTGATATGGTTGGACCCTTGAAGCGATCCAAGGACAAAAGACCCACCTGTTAGTAGCAGTTGATAAATTTACCAAATGGGTGGAGGCAGAACCAGTCAGTAAGTGTGATGCGGCCATGGCGGTTAAGTTCATCAAAAAGGTGATATTCCGGTTTGGCTTTCCACACAGTATTATAACTGATAATGGTACTAACCTGTCAAAAGGGGAGATGGAGGAATTTTGCCAACGTGAGCACATCCGGCTCGATCTAGCATCAGTGGCTCACCCCCAGTCTAATGGTCAAGCGGAGAGGGCAAATCAAGAAATTCTACGAGGTATCAAACCCAGGCTTATGGTTCCTTTAAAGCGGACACCGGGTTGTTGGGTTGAGGAGCTACCTTCTGTGTTATGGAGCATCAACACCACACCCAATAGGTCTACGGGTTACACACATTTCTTCATGGTTTATGGAGCGGAGGCAGTTCTTCCTAGTGACATCCGTCACGACTCGCCCCGTGTGACAGCCTATGCTGAAGCTGATAATGAGAAGGCACGGCAAGATTCCCTGGAAGTTGGATGAAGAGCGTGATCTTGCAGCAGCACGTTCAGCGATTTATCAATAAGATCTCCGACGTTATCACAGCCGCCGGGTTAAGACCAGAACCTTTCAAGAAGGTGATTTGGTGCTCCGGCTCATCCAGGATCAGACTGATATGCACAAGTTATCCCCACCTTGGGAAGGACCCTTTGTGGTCAGCAAGAATATGCACAATGGGTCTTACTACCTCATTGATGTTCGAGAGCACAAAGACTCACGTAAATCGGAGGAGGAGACCAAGCGGCCATGGAACATAGCTCTTCTTCGGCCTTACTATACTTGAAGCCATCGGCTCTTCATATGTACATATTTATGACGATGTATATATTATATAATAAACCGGAGCCTCCATTACAGCGGGGTACCTGTTCTTTTTACATCGTGTGTGTGCTTACAAGAGTTTACTGACAAAGCAGAGTTTTTTGTTAATCCGGTCTCAGCAGCCGCACGGATATAAAGAAAATCACTAGGGTGCTTGGTCATATCTGAACCATAGCTACACCTCTTGATCGGTTTAAAACCATGAAGGGATATCACTAGGGAGCTTGGTTGTTGTCACACCATAGCTACACCTCTTGATAGGTGTTTAAGCCACAAAAAGAAAAATGTGGAGCCAAAGAGAGTTGCACAAAGCACAAACTCAAACATGGGCACACACTGAGCACAGCTCACAAAGTTACTTGGGGGCTCTTTTTGCAAAGCAACAAAGAGTTTGAAAGGACCCTTGTAATTGGCTATCAAGCCACGGCTTGGAAGCCTAGTGTATTCACCTAAGACCCCGGGTTAACCTGCCTTCATCAAGTAAGCCACTCCTGTCCAGGTAATCCTGGTATGACCCGTCGAACGTTTGACAAGTCAATCTTCTGCAGACCCTGAACTTGTCAAAGTTAAAACGACGATTGGTTAATTGGAGGCCCATCTTAAAAGGCTTTGTTAAATGGTTTAACTCAGAGGCCTGGCAGCCCATGAAAAGCCTTGATTTGGAGCCTGGCAGCTCATAAAAAGCCTTGCATATGTCCTTTTTGAGTCTTATTTGTTGAAGATTTTTTACTTTTTAAAAGTTCATAAATGTCTTCTGATAAACCGGTGTCCTTGACCCGGCTTGCCTTTCAACTACAAGTTGTCAGTGCATGATTAGTTATAAACCGGTGTTCATTGTCCCGGTCTGGTTTGATCAAATCACCAGTGCTATAAAGAAAACCCGGTGATTGTTATATCCCGATACGGTTTATTATCATAATCCGGCATTAGAAGGATGGAGTTATTATCACTCCGGATTAGGTGTTAGCACCTTTACCAAAACAGTTGGTCAACCAACAAGGTATGTTGCACATATTACTTTTTATACAACAACTTTGATCATTCATCTAAGTATTGTATATATGTTGAGCATCATAACCCGTCCAATGGTAAACCACTAGGACACTTTGCAAGTTTTTGTATTCAGGAACGGAACTATTCCTGAGCTATGCATAAATATATCCCAAAAGGTGGAACAAGTTGTCACGAGGTATTACAAAACATGCTCGATGGCATGGCAGATAACGGAGTTTTGGCTATCCTATTACAAGAAGCTTTCAAAGCGGCTCCAATTGCATAATTGTTTTTCAAAGTATCGGCACACAGTAGCCAGTAAACCGGCAACCGGTTTAAGACGCTTCGTCTGGACGGTTTGATGGTTGAGGGTCAGTTGGTGTGGGCACTTCTTCGTCCCTCCCCAGACGCTGGAAATCAACCGTCGACCAATCGATTCCGGTTAAAGCTTGAAACACTGCCTCTTCATGGATAAGATTGGATGGATTAATATCAAGAGCATAAGTGTGCTTACGAATCGGAGGCACAAGTTCTTCAACTTCATGGATTACGGCAGGCTGTCTTTTCCCTTCAACGTCATAGGCCGGTTGAAAATGGGACAAGTCTGTATCTTCGGCCAGCTTGTTGGCTATTGGCCGCAACTCTTTGGTCAGCCGCCGGAGGTCATCATTATTGAAGTTTGCACCGTCCTCCTTCATGCCTGGGTATCCTTTTATGATATCCTCCGCTTCAAGGTCTGGAATCCAGGCTTTGGCTCGAATAAGTGCGGTTAAAGCTCCTGCTCTTGCAGCTGCCTTCTTCAATTCGACAATCCGGGCTGGTAACATGGCCAGTTTCTCAAGTGTTTCTTTTATCAGGGTTGGTGCCGGTTTGTTGTAAGCCACCATGCAAATAGCCCGCTGAGACCCAGAATATAACTGTTCAATCAAAGTATACGCCGCTTTGAGCTTCATCCGCATGTCTGTACCAAGATGAGCAATCCGAGTGCCTGCCAAGGGTTTATGTCAAAATTCTCGCCAATGTTAAGGTTCATTGAATTGCACAAAACACATAAGGAGATATTTACCAAAGATAGCAGAAGTCATAGCGTTGACCTGCCACTTCAAGCCAGCTAGTTCATCTACAATTGGTTTCAGGGCTGCCTCGGCGTCTTCAGCTCTTTTGGTTAAACCGGATTTTTCGGTTTCCCAGTCAGCACGATCTTTGTTGAAAGATTCTTTCAGCTTTTCCATTATGGCCAGGGCTTGGGTCAGCTCCTCTTTGGCCTTTGTAGCTTCTGCTTGTTGTGACTTCACATTCTCTTGCAAGTCAGAGTTTCGGGCATCTCTATTCCTCAATTCAGCCTGCAACATTGAAGGTATATTAAACAACAGGATGTATATATGTACTAAGTACAAAGCGTATAACAAGTTATACACTTCATACTTGGGGGCTAATGCCTACTTGCTCTCAATTATTACATTTTATACAAGTCTCCAGAATAATGCAAGCATTATCCTTGACACTTGGGGGCTAATGTACGTCTGTTCTAAAACGGATGCATGGATTAAAACCCGGATTAACTTTCCAAGTTAAACCGGCCTTTGGGGGCTACACTGCGGAAAGCTATCTAATTGTTAAAAGAGGAGTCTTGGTTCTTATTGGAGACCTAACATTTTGAGGGTTAATGATGAGAAACTTAAAGTGCTATAAAGACCCGGTTTATGATTAACATCACAAAACGGCCCTAGGGGGCTACTTGGGCTAGTATTTCAACTTTGAATCAACGAACAAAGGGAGATGAAAATACCTCATACCGCTCCTTCATCAAATTCACCGAACCGGCTTCATAGTCCCGGTTGAGTGAAGACGGTTCAAGAAGCCAGAATGAAGTTCTTCAGCGTTGAGATGAGCATAATTTGATAAATCACTACTCCATTTGCCTTTTTCCCTAGCAACCTGTTCTTCCTTGGCACTATGTTGAGCCAAGATTACGGGATGTCCAGGAGGGTTGTGGCCCATTCCAGTAATGATAACATCGTCTCCTTGACCTTCAGTTTTTTTGGCTGGTGATAATGGAGTCTCGGAATCTCTCACCGGACTAGCACGGTTTGGCTCGGTCGGTTTAGTGTCAGGCACGGCAGGTTCAGCGTCTGTTAGTTCATCCGTGTTTTGGCCTTGAAGGGGCTGGTCGTTAGGGGCGTCTTCGGGATGAAGGCCCTCCGGTTCACAAGTTTGGTCCGGATCACCTCTTGGTTCCTCTTCAACAGAGGCTGGATCTTCGGGCGGATTGTTGACCCGAGCTTTCTTGTTGGGTCTCGCTTTGGCTCTGCAGACAAAATTAAAAGGAGGGTTAACATTTTATTCCAGATTTACAACACATTGAGATGCAAGATTGCAAAGCTTACCCGGCCACAGTTTTCAGAGGGGGGAGTTGAGTTGCTGTCGATTCACCAGAGGATGAGGGAGGTGTCACCTGATAATTGGAATCGGACGGATTAAGAGGTTGTCTGAAATAACCTACCTTGGGATAAGAATTGTCAGGAGTAGGAGAGACCTCAGACCGGCGCTTCCAAACCGGGGTGTCAGGTAAACCGGTTGAAGTAACCTGTTGGCCACTGTGTCGGGTTGTCCGGCGAGCTTCATGCTGCTGAGTCTTCAAAATAAATGTTGGATCCAAATGAGCAAGAGGATCAGAAAAGCTTACTTTCCGGACTGCTTGACGGGTTTTTTGTGCTGGCTTAGAGTCTGAACCGGAGGAAAGGGTAATTACCTCTACATCATCAGCTTGACTGCCTTCTGTGTCCTCCTGAGGAAGATCATTGTTAATGAGAGGCATGAAAAGGGAGCCAAGTGAGTCAAGTTATACCTCAACTTCCGGATCATCAGCATCATCATCATGTTCCATGTTAATCAGGTCAGCCGTTTTCCATTTTGACGTCCGTTTGACGGCTTTGGTTTTGGGCGAGAAGGTTTGACCGCTTTATCCCCAGTTGGCTTTACTGCTTTTTCTACGAATTTCCGTTTCCAGAAGGGATCATCACCCTGTACATACATACGTAGAAGAAGGATTACAAGTTGAACAAATTAAAGATATCAAGGACGAAAAGGAAGTATAGTACTTACAGCAGGCGGTTTGTTCTTAGTATAGAAGGGGTTCAGTCCGGTTTGACTACAGACTACTTCCGATTCATTCAAAATTTTCTTTACACTTTCGGTGACCTCTTCATTGGTCACCTGAATGTTGCAATGACGTTGTGGGTCTTCAACATCACCGGTGTACTCACACATTAAACTGGGGCGCCGGCTTAGCGCAAAATGCTCCAAGATATCCAACAGTGCATGAAATCAACGCCTGTTAAACCGTTGGCCATGAAAGCCTGGAGTTTGGGGAGTTGAGGGGCATATTTGGCCCTTTCTGCAGAGCTTAATCGTTGCGGCATTGGATGGGTGTTGGAAAGCCGGTGATCACGAAAGCCTAGGAGGGGATTCTCATCTTCAGGAGATGTATCTCTATAATAAAACCAAGTCTGGTTCCATTCCTTAGGATGGTTGTGCAGTTTGGCATGAGGAAATTCAACTTCTTTACGCTTCTGAATTGAGACAGCACCAAGTTCAGTGTTGGTGCCATTTACAAATTTTGTGCGCCGGTTTAGGTGAAAGAAGTCCCGGAACAGCTCTGCAGTTGGTTCTTCTTGTAAGTACACTTCACAGAAGACCTGGAATTTGCATAAATTGGAGACCGAGTTGGGTTCGATATCTTGAGGATGAAGTTGGAAACTGGCAAGCACATCCCGGTAAAACTTTGACCCTGGCGGTTTGAAGCCACGGCCTATGTGATCAACAAAGACAACCACCTCACCCTGCCTCAGGGTTGGAGGATTTTCTGCTCCTGGGACTCACCATTTAATTTCAGTTTTCTTAGGCAAGGTGCCGATGCTGACCATATCGTTCAATTGTTCCTCGGTGACCCAGGAACGAGCCCAGTTGCAAGCGGTAAATTGCTTGGCCATTGTGGAATAAACAAGCTGGAAACGAAAGGCCGGTTTATAAATCACTCATGATGACGTATAAGATGCAATGGACTAAAAGATATACTGAGTTATGAAATTGCATAAATCGTAGACCAATGAAAAAATGGATAACAAGGCAATACCAGAACAGGGGTACCCAGACACTGTTAAACAGGAGTACAACTATGGAGGTGAAAGGCTCCTCCGATTTATCAGAGGGATAATGGTATAGATTGCTTATACAAAGTTAAACCGCCTATATTGGTGTGAGGGGAAACAAATCACACAGGTTTATATAAAAAATTCAGATCTAAGGTATGACAGAAATTGGAAAATATTCAGGTTCAAGCTTCAGGTACTTAAACAGTTCAGTAGATCCAAATAAGTTGTTCTTGATATAAAGAGGGAGTTTAATGAGGAGAATACGATTCTGGCTACAGTCGTGCAAGAATAACAGATCTAGCCTAGCCTCGAATACTACAGATAAGAAAAGAGAGGAATAGCACTGAAGTTTTTGATGAACTTCGACGAACAGTGAAACCTTAAAAGATAAGATCTGGGGTGGAAGTAAAAAAAGGGTTACCAGTGTCACAAGAACGGCGGAGATACGCTGCGGTTTTCTGGTTCGATCAGGGTGATGCAGCGGTCGACGGTGAGGCAGAGGCGAGGCTTGTAGACGGCGACGGCGCTCAGGAGCAGAGACCTCGCGAGGAAGAAGAAGGGACGAAGGGGTAGCAGGAAAGAAAAGAAAAAGGGTCCCCTGCCCCTATTTATAAGGCGCAATGATGCAACGGCAAGTGCGGGAATCGAGGAGCTCAAAAAATGGATGTCATAATGGTGTCGCTTCGATGACTGGATATACGTTAATGAAGGTAATCTTCAGCATTAATGAAGATGATGTCACGACGGTTTACCCCGATCTGAGAAGATGATGTCACGGCGGTTTACCAAAATATGAGAAGATGTGGAAGACGAAGTTTTTACTAAGGATTGACATGAAACCTGTTCAAATCAATCTGGGGCCTAATGTTGGGGATATTACTACCGGACGTAAACTGGCCAGGAGTAGCCGGATTAACTTTATGAAGATTAGAAGCCCATGAAGATGTGAAGATGATGGCGCTTTACAAAGACCCAAGGCCCAAAAGTGAGTTAAGGCCTGTAGACGTAAACCGGCTTAATCATATAACTTTGTTTGTAAGATAGGGAGTGTAGAGACCGAACCGGAAACATTTAAGATCCGTCTTCGGGACTCTTTAAACTGACGAGCGCCACCCATGTATATTAGGGGATGACCCGGCAGCGGTTCAAGGGACAGACAACAACTCGAGAGCCAGACAAAGCGGATTCGCTCCCTGGCCTTCGAAACCCAAGCAATACCAATCACAACTAGACATAGGCTTTTACCTTCATCGAAGGGGCTAAACTAGTATAAACTCTTCATGTCCCCTTGTCCGGTTTAACCCCTTTAAGTTAACCCGTTGCGATGGCTCCACGACTAAGTCCTTTCACAAGGACATCTGCCATGACAAACCCACGATAGTAGCCGTGGCGACCTCACCATCATTGGGTTGGTCGCTGAAGAAGTTGAGGCAGAGGTGGCTGTCGGAGGTGTGGAGGAAGATCTGAGGAATCTGTAGACGGCGTTGTCGGTGTCAAAACTGGCGGATCTCGGGTAGGGGGTCCCGAACTGTGCGTCTAGGGTCGATGACACGGTGGAACTCTCAATTAAAGCACCAATGTCGGTGTCAAAACCAGTGGATCTCGGGTAGGGGGTCCCGAACTGTATGTCTATGATCGATGGTAACAGGAGTCGGGAGACACGATGTTTACTCAGGTTCGGGCCCTCTCTATGAAGGTAATACCCTACTTCCTTTTTGATTGATCATGATGAATATGAGTATTACAAGAGTTGATCTACCACAAGATCGTAATGGCTAAACCCTAGAAGCCTAGCCTATGGGGGGTATGGTAATGAGTATATTCGTTGTTCTTTCCGGACTATCCCCTTCGGTTTATATAGACACCGAGGGGATCTAGGGTTTACATGGAGTCGGTTACATAAGAAGGAATCTTCGGTCACCAAGCTTGCCTTCCACACAAAGTAGAGTCCAACCCGGACACGGTGCAGTCTTCGGTCTTCATGTCTTCACAGCCCATCAGTCCGGCCCATAGATAACAGGCCGGACGTTCGAGGACCCCTTAGTCCAGGACTCCCTCCGGCATCTAGGGCACTGCTCTGTTGTGATGGATCGTTCCGTCCTTGGAGCAGCTCCGGTGAGCCATAAGACGTCAAGGCTGAAGCAGCATAAGACATACATCGTTAATCTCAAGTGGGATTCTAATAGCATCTCCAATAGATGATGTAAAATGCATTACCAAAAAGTGATAGATGTAAAATTTACATCGCCAAAAACCACCTGACTACAACAGATGACGTAAAAACTGTTGACTCTGAACTTAAATGTCGAAACTAAAATTTACTGTGGAATCTGAATGTTACTATCGAAACTGAACGCAATGCTAGTAGACAGGTACTTCACATGGGATAGTTTAGGGAGGGCCTGCAGTTCATCTTCAACCTACACCCTCCCTGAGCTGCCAGCCACCACCAGCCGAACCCCGCGCCGCCTTGATGTCTACTACACAACCTTCTTCTTGTAGACGTTGTTGGGCCTCCAAGTGCAGAGGTTTGTAGGACAGTAGCAGATTTCCCTCAAGTGGATTACCTAAGGTTTATCTATCCGTGGGAGGCGTAGGATGAAGATGGTCTCTCTCAAATAACCCTGCAACCAAATAACAAAGAGTCTCTTGTGTCCCCAACACACCCAATACAATGGTAAATTGTATAGGTGCACTAGTTCGATGAAGAGATGGTGATACAAGTGCAATATGGATGGTAGATATAGGTTTTTGTAATCTGAAAATATAAAAACAGCAAGGTAACTAATGATAAAAGTGAGCACAAACGGTATTGCAATGCTAGGAAACGAGGCCTAGGGTTCATACTTTCCCTAGTGCGAGTTCTCTCAACAATAATAACATAATTGGACCATATAACTATCCTCAACATGCAACAAAGAGTCACTCCAAAGTCACTAATAGCGGAGAACAAATGAAGAGATTATTGTAGGGTATGAAACCACCTCAAAGTTATCCTTTCTGCTCAATCTATTCAAGAGTCTGTAGTAAAATAACACAAAGCTATTCTTACCGTTCGATCTATCATAGAGTTCGTACTAGAATAACACCTTAAGACACAAATCAACCAAAACCCTAATGTCACCTAGATACTCCAATGTCACCTCAAGTATCTGTGGGTATGATTATACGATATGCATCACACAATCTCATATTCATCTATTCAACCAACACAAAGAACTTCAAAGAGTGCCCCAAAGTTTCTACCGGAGAGTCAAGACGAAAACGTGTGCCAACCCCTATGCGTAAGTTCACGAGGTCACGGAACTCGCAAGTTGATCACCAACACATACATCAAGTGGATCACGTGATATCCCATTGTCACCACAGATAAGCACATGCAAGACATACATCAAGTGTTCTCAAATCCTTAAACACTCAATCTGATAAGATAACTTCAAAGGGAAAACTTAATCCGTCACAAGAGAGTAAAGGGGAAGAAACATCATAAGATCCAAATATAATAGCAAAGCTCGCGATACATCAAGATCGTGCCGACTTATGAACACGGAGAGAGAGAGAGAGATCAAACACATAGCTACTGGTACATACCCTCGGCCCCGTGGGTGAACTACCCCCTCCTCATCATGGAGAGCACCGGGATGATGAAGATGGCCACCGGAGAGGGATCCCCCCCTCCGGCAGGGTGCCGGAACGGGTCTAGATTGGTTTTCGGTGGCTACGAAGGCTTGCAGTGACGGAACTCCCGATCTAGGTTTATTTCTGGAAGTTTCAGTATATATAAGAGGTTTTGGCATCGAGAACAAGTCAGGGGGTCTCCGGGCTGTCCACGAGGTAGGGAGGCGCGCCCAGGAGGGTGGGCATGCCCCCCACCCTCGTGGGCAGCTCGGGACACTTATGGCACAACTCTTTTACTCCATGGCCTTCTTCTGGTCCAAAAATAAGTTCCGTGAAGTTTCAGGTCAATTGGACTCTGTTTGGTTTTCCTTTTCTGCGATACTCAAAAACAAGGAAAAAAACAAAAACTGGCACTGGGCTCTAGGTTAATAGGTTAGTCCCAAAAATCATATAAAATAGCATATAAATGCATATAAAACATCCAAGGTTGATAATATAATAGCATGAAACAATCAAAAATTATAGATACGTTGGAGACGTATCACGCCTCGCCGCCCCGAAACAACTCCCCAACGCCGCCACACCGCCCTAAAACAACTCCCCGCCAATCCGTCGCCGCCTCGCCGCCCCGAAACAACTCCCCGTCGTCGGTCTGCCGCCGCCTCGGCCAGCCCTCTAGCCCCCCCCCCCCCGCCAGGCTTTTTCTCTGGCGATCCCCACGCCGCCCCACCACCGCCCCCCCACCGCCGGTGACCACTGCCCCACCCTAAACCCTAAGATAGATAGTGGGGTACCTCTCAAGCGAGCCCCCCTCCCCGCTGTGGGTGGTTCTTCCTTAACTCCGGCGAGACCCATCACCCCCTAAAAATCGACTGACCCAAAAGTCAATTCAGTCGACTAAAGTGTAGCTAAATCGGAGCAGAGCACCAGCACGAGCGAGGGGGGGAGCAGCAGCGCGAGTGAGCGAGCGAGAGCCAGAGCAGCAAGCGCGAGCGAGCGAACGAGCGAGAGCCGGAGCAGCAGCAGCTGGGCAAGCGAGCGAGCGAGCGAGCGAGAGCCAGAGCAGCAGCAGCAGATCCGGCTTGTATGGACGCCGCCACCGAAGGGGCCTCGCACAGGGGAGAGCCGCCGTGGATTTGTCGCCCGCGGTGCCGGGTTCGAGGTAGCCGCTCCATGGGGGTGCAGGATGGAGCACCGTCGGTACCGGGAGGTCGAGTTAAGGATAAGGTGCGATGCGATGAGTGTACAACCTCTTTGGTGGCGCCGTGTAGGCCTCGGCTTCGTCCAAGGAGTCGGTGAGGATGTTGCGGTTCCGGTGGAGTAGGTTAAGGCGGCGCTGTGGGGATGGAGCATAAACAAAAGAGTGCGACCTCTCTTGTGGACCCGTGTACTCCTCAGGTACATCTGCTGAGTCGATGATGGTGATGTTGTTGCGGTGGGTGCCAGCGGCAGGGAAGGAGATCTAAGGCGGCGAAAGATGGTCAAGAGTCGTGATGTATGGTTTGGTGGATGCTTCTGTCGATGGAGCAGCTCAGGTGAGGTGGATGATGTCGCGGCAGGAGCAGGACAAACCACACAAAGTTTTCTTCGACACCTACCTGTAACTGAAGTAATTCTGTAAGGGCTCATTTGGCTTGCATGATTCTAAAAACGCAGGGATAGGAGGAAGAACACCGGAATAGGATAGGAATGCACATGGGAAACAGAGCATTTTTGAACACAGGATTTCTGTCAACTTGGGTGTTATGTTCACAGGAAAAGGAGGAGCAGAGGAATGCAAAGAAACATGGCCAAAATAAAGTGAAACCATATGAAAGAGTGTATAGTTAGAATGTTATTCTGCCACTAATGCACTTGGTCTTGTTTTCATGCATAGGATTTTGAAAAGTAGGTCCAGGTGGATGTTTTGCTCCATTCCTTTCAACAAAATGCATAAATAATTGAATAGTAGAGTGCCATAGGAAAATTTCATGTTGCTATGTTTTTCCGTTGAACCACAATAGCCCTAATGGATCGACATGAATGTAGAGTAATAACTGATGCAACAACTGTACAACCTCTTTGCCGTAGCCATGTCGACCTCGGCATCATTGGGTTGGTCGCTGAAGAAGTTGAGGCAGAGGTGGCTGTCGGAGGTGTGGAGGAAGATCTGAGGAATCTGTAGACGGTGTTGTCGGTGTCAAAACCAGCGGATCTCGGGTAGGGGGTCCCGAACTATGCGTCTAGGGTCGATGACACAGTGGAACTCTCAATGAAAGCACCAATGTCGGTGTCAAAACCAGCGGATCTCGGGTAGGGGGTCCCGAATTGTGCGTCTAGGATCGATGGTAACAGGAGACGCGGGACACGATGTTTACCCAGGTTCGGGCCCTCTCTATGGAGGTAATACCCTACTTCCTGTTTGATTGATCATGATGAATATGAGTATTACAAGAGTCGATCTACCACGAGATCGTAATGGCTAAACCCTAGAAGCCTAGCCTATGGGGGGTATGGTAATGAGTATATGTGTTGTTCTTTCTGGACTATCCCCTTCGGTTTATATAGACACCGAGGGGATCTAGGGTTTACATTGAGTCGATTACATAAGAAGGAATCTTCGGTAGCCAAGCTTTCCTTCCACGCCAAGTAGAGTCGAACTCGGACACTGTGCAGTCTTCGGTCTTCATGTCTTCACAGCCCATCAGTCCGGCCCATAGATAACAAGCCGGACGTTCGAGGACCCCTTAGTCCAGGACTCCCTCAGGCGTCCAGGGCACTGCTCTGTTGTGATGGATCGTCCGTCCTTGGAGCAGCTCCGGTGAGCCGTAAGACGTCAAGGCTGAAGCAGCATAAGACAGACATCGTTAATCTCAAGTGGGATTCTAATAGCATCTCCAATAGATGATGTAAAATGCATTACCAAAAAGTGATAGATGTAAAATTTACATCACCAAAAACCACCTAACTACAACAGATGAGGTAAAATCTGTTGACTCTAAACTTAAATGTCGAAACTAAAATTTACTGTGGAATCTGAATGTTACTGTCAAAACTGAACGCAATGCTAGCAGACAGGCACTTCACATGGGATAGTTTAAGGAGGGTCTGCAGTTCATCTTCAACCTACACCCCCCTGAGCCGCCAGCCACCACCAACCAAACCCCGCGCCGCCTTGATGTCTACTACACAACCTTCTTATTGTAGACGTTGTTGGGCCTCCAAGTGCAGAGGTTTGTAGGACAGTAGCAGATTTCGCTCAAGTGGATGACCTAAGGTTTATCAATCCGTGGGAGGCGTAGGATGAAGATGTTCTCTCTTGAACAACCCTGCAACCAAATAACAAAGAGTCTCCTGTGTCCCCAACACACCCAATACAATGGTAAATTGTATAGGTGCACTAGTTCAGCGAAGAGATGGTGATACAAGTGCAATATGGATGGTAGATATAGGTTTTGTAATCTGAAAATATAAAAACAGGAAGGTAACTAATGATAAAAGTGAGCACAAACGGTATTGAAATGCTAGGAAACGAGGCCTAGGGTTCATACTTTCACTTGTGCAAGTTCTCTCAACAATAATAACATAATTGGACCATATAACTATCCCTCAACATGCAACAAAGAGTCACTCCAAAGTCACTAATAGCGGAGAACAAACGAAGAGATTATTGTGGGGTACGAAACCACCTCAAAGTTATCCTTTCTGATCGACCTATTCAAGAGTCCGTAGTAAAATAACACAAAGCTATTCTTTCCGTACGATCTATCATAGAGTTCGTACTAGAATAACACCTTAAGACACAAATCAACCAAAACCCTAATGTCACCTAGATACTCCAATGTGACCTCAAGTATCTGTGGGTATGATTGTATGATATGCATCACACAATCTCAGATTCATCTTTTCAACCAACACAAAGAACTTCAAAGAGTGCCCCAAAGTTTCTACCGGAGAATCAAGATGAAAACGTGTGCCAACCCTATGCATAAGTTCACGAGGTCACGGAACTCGCAAGTTGATCACCAAAACATACATCAAGTGAATCACATGATATCACATTGTCACCATAGATAAGCACACGCAAGACATACATCATGTGTTCTCAAATCCTTAAACACTCAATCCGATAAGATAACTTCAAAGGGAAAACTTAATCCATCACAAGAGAGTAGAGGGGGAGAAACATCATAAGATCCAAATATAATTGCAAAGCTCGCGATACATCAAGATCATGCCGACTCAAGAACACGAGAGAGAGAGAGAGAGATCAAACACATAGTTACTGGTACATACCCTCAGCCCCGAGGGTGAACTACCCCCTCCTCATCATGGAGAGCACCGAGATGATGAATATGGCCACCGGAGAGGGATTCCCCCCTCCGGCAGGGTGCCGGAACGGGGTCTAGTTTGGTTTTCGGTGGCTACAGAGGCTTGCGGTGGCGGAACTCCCGATCTACATTTATTTCTGGAAATTTTAGTATATATAAGAGGTTTTGGCATCGAGAACAAGTCAGGGGGTCTCCGGGCTGTCCACGAGGTAGGGAGGCGCGCCCAGGAGGGTGGGCACGCTCCCCCACCCTCGTGGGCAGCCCGGGACACTTCTGGCCCAACTCTTTTACTCCATGGCCTTCTTCTGGTCCAAAAATAAGTTCCGTGAAGTTTCAGGTCAATTGGACTCTGTTTGGTTTTCCTTCTCTGCAATACTCAAAAACAAGGAAAAACATAAACTGGCACTAGGCTCTAGGTTAATAGGTTAGTCCCAAAAATCATATAAAATGGCATGTAAATGCATATAAAACATCCAAGGTTGATAATATAATAGCAAAGCTCGTGATACATCAAGATCGTGCCGACTCAAGAACACGAGAGAGAGAGAGATCAAACACATAGCTACTGGTACATATCCTCAGCCCCGAGGGTGAACTACTCCCTCCTCATCATGGAGAGCATCGGGATGATAAAGATGGCCACCGGAGAGGGATTCCCCCCTCCGGCAGGGTGCGGGAACGGGTCTAGATTGGTTTTCGTGGCTACGGAGGCTTGCGGCGGCAGAACTCCAGATCTAGGTTTCTTTCTGGAAGTTCCAGTATATATAAGAGGTTTTGGCGTCGAGAACAAGTCAGGGGGTCTCCGAGCTGTACACGAGGTAGGGAGGCGCCCCAGGGGGGTGGGCGCGCCCCCACCCTCGTGGGCAGCCCAGGACTCTTCTGGCCCAACTCTTTTACTCCATGGCCTTCTTCTGGTCCAAAAATAAGTTCCGTGAAGTTTCAGGTCAATTGGACTCCATTTGGTTTTCCTTTTCTGTGATACTAAAAACAAGGAAAAACAGAAACTGGCACTAGGCTCTACGTTAATAGGTTAGTCCCAAAAATCATATAAAATAGCATATAAATGCATATAAAACATCCAAGGTTGATAATATAATAGCATGGAACAATCAAAAATTATAGATACATTGGAGATGTATCAAGCATCCCAAGCTTAATTCCTGCTCGTCCTCGAGTAGGTAAATGATAAAAACAGAATTTTTGATGTGGAATGCTACCTAACATATTTATCATTGTAATCTTATTTATTGTGGCAAGACAGATCCATATGATTCAAGACAAAAGTTTAATATTGACATAAAAATAATGATACTTCAAGCATACTAACAAAGTAATCATGTCTTCTCAAAATAACATGGCCAAAGAAAGCTATCCCTACAAAATCATATAGTCTGGCTATGCTCTATCTTCATCACACAAAATATTTAAATCATGCACAACCCCGATCACAAGCCAAGCAATTGTTTCATACTTTTGATGTTCTCAGACTTTTTCAATCTTCACGCAATACATGAGCGTGAGCCATGGACATAGCACTATGGGTGGAATAGAATGGTGGTTGTGGAGAAGACAAAAAGGAGAAGATAGTCTCACATCAACTAGGCGTATCAACGGGCTATGGAGATGCCCATCAATAGATATCAATGTCAGTGAGTAGGGATTGCCATGCAACGGATGCAGTAGAGCTATAAGTGTATGAAATCTCAAAAAGAAACTAACTGGGTGTGCATCCAACTCGCTTGCTCACGATGACCTAGGGAATTTTGAGGAAGCCCATCATTGGAATATACAAGCCAAGTTCTATAATGAAAGATTCCCACTAGTATATGAAAGTTACAACATGGGAGACTCTCTATCATGAAGATCATGGTGCTACTTTGAAGCACAAGTGTGGTAAAAGGATAGTAGCATTGCCCCTTCTCTCTTTTTCTCTCATTTTTTTGTTTTTTTGGCCTTCTCTTTTTTATGGCCTCTTTTTATTATTATTTTGTCCAAAGTCTCATCCCGACTTGTGGGGGAATCATAGTCTCCATCATCCTTTCCTCACATGGGACAATGCTCTAATAATGATGACCATCACACTTTTATTCACTTACAACTCAAGAATTACAACTCGATACTTAGAACAAAATATGACTCTATATGAATGCCTCCAGCGGTGTACCGGGATGTGCAATGAATCAAGAGTGACATGTATGAAAGAATTATGAAAGGTGGCTTTGCCACAAATACGATGTCAACTACATGATCATGCAAAGCAATATGACAATTATGGAGCGTGTCATTATAAACGGAACGGTGGAAAGTTGCATGGCAATATATCTCGGAATGGCTATGGAAATGCCATAATAGGTAGGTATGGTGGCTGTTTTGAGGAAGGTATATGGTGGCTGTATGATACCGGTGAAAGGTGCGCGGTATTAGAGAGGCTAGCAATGGTGGAAGGGTGAGAGTGCTATAATCCATGGACTCAACACTAGTCATAAAGAACTCACATACTTATTGCAAAAATCTACAAGTCATCAAAAACCAATCACTAGCGCATGCTCCTAGGGGGATATATTGGTAGGAAAATACCATCGCTCGTCCCCGACCGCCACTCATAAGGAAGGCAATCAAAGAAACACCTCATGCTTCAAATTCATCACACAACGGTTACCATACGTGCATGCTACGGGACTTGCAAACCTCAACACAAGTATTTCTCAAATTCACAATTACTCAACTAGCACGACTCTAATATTAGCATCTTCATATCTCAAAACAATTATCAAGTATCAAACTTCTCATAGTATTCAATGCACTTATATGAAAGTTTTTATTATACCCATCTGGATGCCTATCATATTAGGACTAGTTTCATAACCAAAGCAGACTACCATGCTGTTCTAAATACTCTCAAAATATAAGTGCATTGAATACTACTGTGCTCTAAAAGGATATAAGTGAAGCACTAGAGCAAATGACAAACTACTCCGAAAGATATAAGTGAAGATCAATGAGTAGTCGAATAATTATGCAACTATGTGAAGACTCTCTAACATTTAATAATTTCATATATTGGTATTTTATTCAGACAGCAAGCAAAACAAAATAAAATAAAACGACGGTCCAAGCAAAACACATATCATGTGGTGAATAAAAATATAGCCTCAAGTAAAGTTACCGACAGACGAAGACAAAACAGGGGATGCCTTCCGGGGCATCCCCAAGCTTAGGATCTTGGTTGTCCTTGAATATTACCTTGGGGTTCCTTGGGCATCCCCAAGCTTAGGCTCTTGCCACTCCTTAATCCGTAGTCCATCGAATCTTTACCCAAAACTTGAAAACTTCACAACACAAAACTTAACAGAAAACTCGTAAGCTCCGTTAGTATAAGAAAATAAATAACCACTTAGGTACTATTGTGAACTCATTATAAATTCATATTGGTGTAATATCTACTTTATTCCAACTTCTCTATGGTTCATACCCTCCGATACTACTCATAGATTCATCAAAATAAGCAAACAACACATAGAAAACAGAATCTGTCAAAAACAGAACAGTCTGTAGTAATCTGTATCATTCGAATACTTATATCACTCCAAAAATTCTTAAATAAATTGGTGGACCTGAGTAATTTGTCTATTAATCATATGCAAAAAGAATCAACCTAATCGCACTAGCCAGTAAAAAATGGCAGCTATTCTCGTGAGTGCTAAAGTTTCTGTTTTTTACAGCAAGATCGCAAAGACTTCACCCAAGTCTTCCCAAGGGTTCTACTTGGCACAAACACTAATTAAAAACATAAAACCACATATAAACAGAAGCTAGATGAATTATTTATTACTAAATAGGATAAAAAATCAAGGAACAAAATAAAATTGGGTTGCCTCCCAACAAGCGCTATCGTTTAACGCCCCTAGCTAGGCATGATGATTTCAATGATGTTCACATAAAAGATAATAATTGTAACATAAAGAGAGCATCATGAAGAATATGAATAGCACATTTAAGTCTAACCTACTTCCTATGCATAGGGATTTTTTGAGAAAACAACTTGTGGGAACAAGAATCAACTTGCATAGGAAAGCAAAACAAGCATAACTTCAAGATTTTAAGCGCATAGAGAGAAAACTTGATATTATTGCAATTCCTACGAGCATATATTCCTCCCTCATAATAATTTTCAGTAGCATCATGAATGAATTCAACAATATAACCATCACATAAAGCATTCTTTTCATGAGCCATAAGCATAGAATTTTTATTACTCTCCACATAAGCAAAAAAATTCTCATTCGGAATAGTGGGAGTAAACTCAACAAAATAACTATCATGTGAGGTATAATCCAATTGAAAACTAAAATCATGATAAAAAGTTTCATGGTTATCATTATTCTTAATAGCATACAGGTCATCACAATAATCATCATAGATAGCAACTTTGTTCTCATAATCAATTGGAACCTCTTCCGAAATAGTGGAATCATTACTAAATAAAGTCATGACCTCTCCAAATCCACTTTTATAATTATCACAATAAGATTAAACATCCTCCAAAATAGTCTGATCATCACTTCCTAAAGTTGACACTCTTCCAAACCCACTTTTATCAATATAATCATCATAAATAGGAGGCATGCTATGATCAAAATAAATTTTCTCATCAAAACATGGGGGACAAAAAATATAATCTTCATCAAACATAGAATCCCCAAGCTTGTGGCTTTGCATACCATTGGCATCATAGATATCCAAGGAATTCATACCAACAACATTGCAATCATGCTCATCATACAAAGATTTAGTGCCAAACATTCTAATGCATTCTTCTTCTAACACTTTGGCACAATTATCGGAATCCTTATTTTCTTGGAAGATATTAAAAAGATGAAGCATATGAGGTACCCTCAATTCCATTTTTTGTAGTTTTATTTTATAGACTAAACTAGTGATAAAACAAGAAACTAAAATATTAGATTGCAAGATCTAAATATATACCTTCAAGCGCTAACCTCCCCGGCAACGGTGCCAGAAAAGAGCTTGATGTCTACTACACAACCTTCTCCTTGTAGACGTTGTTGGGCCTCCAAGTGCAGAGGTTTGTAGGACAGTAGCAAATTTCCCTCAAGTGTATGACCTAAGGTTTATCAATCCGTGAGAGGCGTGGGATGAAGATGGTCTCTCTCAAACAACCCTGCTACCAAATAACAAAGAGTCTCTTGTGTCCCCAACACACCCAATACAGTGGTAAATTGTATAGGTGCACTAGTTCGGAGAAGATATGGTGATCCAAGTGCAATATGGATGGTAGATATATGTTTTTGTAATCTGAAAATATAAAAACAGCAAGGTAACTAATGATAAAAGTGAGCACAAACGGTATTGCAATGCTAGGAAACGAGGCCTATGGTTCATACTTTCACTAGTGCAAGTTCTCTCAAAAATAATAACATAATTGGATCATATAACTATCCCTCAACATGCAACAAAGAGTCACTCCAAAGTCACTAATAGCGGAGAACAAACGAAGAGATTATTGTAGGGTACGAAACCACCTCAAAGTTATCCTTTCTGATCGATCTATTCAAGAGTCCATAGTAAAATAACACAAAGCTATTCTTTCCGTTCGATCTATCATAGAGTTCGTACTAGAATAACACCTTAAGACACAAATCAACCAAAACCCTAATGTCACCTAGATACTCCAACGTCACCTCAAGTATCCGTGGGTATGATTATACGATATGCATCACATAATCTCAGATTCATCTATTCAACCAACACAAAGAACTTCAAAGAGTGCCCCAAAGTTTCTACTGGAGAGTCAAGACGAAAACGTGTGCCAACCCCTATGCATAAGTTCACAAGGTCACGGAACTCGCAAGTTGCTCACCAAAACATACATCAAGTGGATCACGTGATACCCCAATGTCACCACAAATAAGCACATGCAAGACATACATCAAGTGTTCCCAAATCCTTAAAGACTCAATCCGATAAGATAACTTCAAAGGGAAAACTCAATCCATCACAGAGAGTAGAGGGGGAGAAACATCATAAGATCCAACTATAATAGCAAAGCTCGCGATACATCAAGATCGTACCACCTCAAGAAACACGAGAGAGAGAGAGAGAGAGATCAAACACATAGCTACTGGTACATACCCTCAGCCCCGAGGGATGAACTACTCCCTCCTCATCATGGAGAGCACGGGATGATGAAGATGGTCACCGGAGAGGGATTCCCCCCTCCGGCAGGGTGCCGGAACGGGTCTAGATTGGTTTTCGGTGGCTACAGAGGCTTGCGGCGGCGGAACTCCCGATCTAGGTTATGTTCTGGAAGTTTCAGTATATATAAGAGGTTTTGGCATCGAGAACAAGTCAGGGGGTCTCCGGGCTGTCCACGAGGTAGGGAGGCGCGCCAGGGTGGGGTGGGCCCCCACCCTCGTGGGCAGCCCGGGACTCTTCTGGCCCAACTCTTTTACTCCATGGCCTTCTTCTGGTCCAAAAATAAGTTCTGTGAAGTTTCAGGTCAATTGGACTCCGTTTGGTTTTCCTTTTCTGTGATACTCAAAAAAGGAAAAAACAGAAACTGGCACTGGGCTCTAGGTTAATAGGTTAGTCCCAAAAATCATATAAAATAGCATATAAATGCATATAAAACATCCAAGGTTGATAATATAATAGCATGGAACAATCAAAAATTATAGATACGTTGGAGACGTATCAGTCCCCACTCACGCGCCCCGAAAACAATCCCACCCGCCGCCTGCCCCCAAACAACTCCAACCGCCGGTCGCCGCCGCCTCGCCGCCCCGAAACAACTCCCCATCGCTCGGTTCTGCCGCCGCCCGGCCAGCCCTCTAGCCCCCCCCCCCCGCGCGCCAAGCTTTTTCTCCGGCGATCCCCACGCCACCGCCCCACCACCGCGCCCCCACCGCCGGCGAGCAGCACCCCACCCAGAACCCTAAGATAGATAGTGGGGTACCTCTTCGGCGAGCCCCCCTCCCCTGGGTGGTTCTTCCTTAACTCCGCGAGACCCACCACCCTAAAATCGACTGACCCAAAAGTCGATTCAGTCGACTGAAGTGTAGCTAAATCGGAGCAGAGCAGCACACGAGCGAGGGGGAGAGCAGCAGCGCGAGCGAGCGAGCCGGAGCAGCAGCAGGAGCGCAGCGAGCGAGAGCCGGAGCAGCAGCTGGCGAGCGAGCGAGAGAGCCGAGCAGCAGAGCAGCGCGAGCAAGCCGGAAGCAGAGCAGCGCGAGCGAGCGAGAGCCAGAGAGCAGCAGCAGATCCGGCTGGTATGGACGCCGCCGCCGAAGGGGCCTCGCACTAGGGGAGAGCCGTGGAGATGTCGCCCGCGGCCGGCTTCAAGGTAGCCGCTCCATGGGGGTGCGGGATGGAGCACCGTCGGCCGGGAGGTCGAGTTAAGGAGAAGGTGCGATGCGATGAGTGTACAACCTCTTTGGTGGCGCCGAGTAGGCCTCGGCTTCGTCCGAGGAGTCGGTGAGGATGCTGCGGTTCCGGTGGAGCAGGTTAAGGCGGCGCTGTGGGGATGGAGCAGCCGCGATAGACGAGGCGATCGTCGGAGCAGCTCCTTGGAGGTGGAGGACGGGGCGGCTGAACCGGCGGGACGGACGAGATGGACGACGGATCCTCATCCGGGGAGGTGGATGAGGGACGTCGAGCTGTTGCGGTGGACGACGTCGTCGGGGAAGAGGCTCGGTGGGCAGCGGTGAGGTGGCGGACGGAGGAGGGTGGGTTTCGCGGGATCGGAGGTCGAGGTATAGGGCTGGATCTCATGCGAAAAGTGAAAGTGCAACTATCCCTAGGTGGTTTTGGTAATTCATAACAACATATAGCTCATTGAGCTAATGCTATTCCAAGATGATATTTCAGGAAAGCTCAATGATTGGCATGGCATGGATGTGAAAGTGGAACCCTCAAAATGCTAAGGACAAAGGATTGGCTCAAGCTCAAAAGCTCAAGACTCTCATTTTATATTTTAGTGATCCAAGATCACATTGAGTCTTTAGGAAAAGCCAATACTATCAAGGAGGGATGAGGTGTTGCTTAATGAGCCTCTTGCTTCATGTGCTTAGTGATATGCTCCAAAACCCTCAACTACTTTCCCATATCCACATATGACCTAAACCCTAAGCCAAACTCGGTCCTACCGATTCTTTCTATCCGGCGCCACCGAGTTTCACTTGTCATAAGCCACTGCCAAACCCTAGCAATTCGGTTCTACCGATAGGGATCTCGGTCTCACCGAGATGGGATTGCAAACTCTCTGTTTCCCTTTCGTAACTTTTCGGTCTCACCGAAAGAGCGAATCGGTCCCACCGAGATTGCAATGTAATCTCTGTTTCCTTTTTGTAACTTTTCGGTCTCACCGAAAGAGCAAATCGGTCCCACCGAGTTTGCCTGACCAACTCTCTGGTTAGCTAATTACCAAAATCGGTCTCACCGAGTTTGTGTAATCGGTCTCACCGAGATTACGTTATGCCCAAACCCTAACCATATCGGTCCTACCGAGTTGCATGTCAGTCCCACCGAAAATCTCTAACGGTCACTAGGTTTACATTTTCGGTCCGACCGAGTTTGTTGATTCGGTCCCACCGAGATTGGAAAACTGTGTAACGGTTGGATTTTGTGTGGAGGCTATATATACCCCTCCACCTCCTCTTCATTCGTGGAGAGAGCCATCAGACATACACATTCCAACTCATATGTTCTGAGAGAGAACCACCTACTCATGTGTTGAGACCAAGATATTCCATTCCTACCATATGAATCTTGATCTCTAGCCTTCCCCAAGTTGCTTTCCACTCAAATCTTCTTTCCACAAATCCAAATCCTATGAGAGAGAGTTGAGTGTTGGGGAGACTATCATTTGAAGCACAAGAGCAAGGAGTTCATTACCTACACACCATTTGTTACTTCTTGGAGAGTGGTGTCTCCTAGATTGGCTAGGTGTCACTTGGGAGCCTCCGACAAGATTGTGGAGTTGAACCAAGGAGTTTGTAAGGGCAAGGAGATCGCCTACTTCGTGAAGATCTACGCTAGTGAGGCAAGTCCTTCGTGGGCGATGGCCATGGTGGGATAGACAAGGTTGCTTCTTCGTGGACCCTTCGTGGGTGGAGCCCTCCGTGGACTCGCGCAACCGTTACCCTTCGTGGGTTGAAGTCTCCATCAACGTGGATGTAGATAGCACCACCTATCGAACCACGGGAAAAACATCCGTGTCTCCATGCGTTTGAATTCTCCAAACCCTTCCCTTTACATTCTTGCAAGTTGCATGCTTTACTTTCCGCTGCCAATATACTCTTTGCATGCTTGCTTGAATTGTGTGATGATTGCTTGACTTGTCCTAAAATAGCTAAAATCTGCCAAGAACTAAAATTGGGAAAAGGTTAAGTTTTTATTTGGTCAAGTAGTCTAATCACCCCCCCCTTCTAGACATACTTTCGATCCTACAAGTGGTATCAGAGCTTTGGTCTCCATTTGCTTTGATCTCCATAGCTTTGGTGGTCATAGCCTTGGTTTCACAACCTAGGAGAGTATGGCGTCTAGCGAGGGAAATTATCACCGTAGAGGTCCTTACTTTGATGGTACTAATTTTGCTAGTTGGAAGCATAAAATGAAAATGCATATTCTTGGACATAACCCCGCCGTTTGGGCTATTGTGTGTGTTGGTTTGCAAGGTGACTTCTTTGATGGGAAAGAACCAAACCGTGAAGCTACCGCGGATGAGTTGAAGATGTTGCAATACAATGCTCAAGCTTGTGATATTCTCTTCAACGGATTGTGCCCCGAAGAATTCAACAAAATCAGCCGTCTTGAGAATGCAAAGGAAATTTGGGACACTTTGATTGATATGCACGAAGGTACCGACTCCGTCAAGGAATCCAAGTTGGATGTGCTTCAAAGTCAACTTGACAAGTTCAAAATGAAGGATGGTGAAGGTGTCGCTGAAATGTACTCTAGGCTTGCTCTCATCACAAATGAGATTGCCGGCTTAGGAAGTGAAGAGATGACCGATAGATTCATCATCAAGAAGATTCTAAGAGCCTTGGATGGAAAATATGATACCGTGTGCACATTGATCCAAATGATGCCCAATTACAAAGATCTCAAGCCAACGGAGGTGATTGGAAGAATTGTTGCTCATGAGATGTCACTTAAGGATAAAGAGGAACTTCACAACAAATCAAGTGGTGCCTACAAAGCCTCATGTGAAGCCCCTACATCATCAAGTGAGAAACAAAACTTCAATGAAGAATTGAGCTTAATGGTGAAGAACTTCAACAAGTTCTACAAGAGTAGAAGCAAAGATAGAAGCTTCAAGTCAAGGTCCTACAATGACAAAAGATCTTCTAGTCGAGAGCGAAACTGCTACAATTGTGGAAGACCCGGACACTATTCCAATGAGTGTACGGCTCCCTACAAAGAAGAGAAGATTCTCCAAAAGAAGAGCAAGAATCACCACCAAGAGAGAGAAGGAGTAGAGATGATCGTTATGAACGAAGAACATCACGGAGAAGCAAGGATTCGGAAAGGAAGGACAAGTCATCAAGGAGCTACACAAAACGAAGACATCAAGCTCATGTTGGTGAATGGGTATCCGGCTCCGACTCCGACAGCCACTCCGAGAGAAGTTATCACTCCGACTCCGAAGATACTCAAGATGAAGGTGTTGCCGTCTAGCACTTGTGTCAACCAACTCCTACGACATATTTGACTCACCAAATGAAGGAATTGGAAGATGCTTCATGGCCAAAGGTCCTAAGGTAACACACCCCGAGTATGTTGATTTCAATAGTGATGAAGATGACTTGTTAGGTGATGATTTGCTTGTTGACAACTCTAGTGATGAATACTATGATGAAACGTCAATTAATCATGCTAATCAAGATAAAACGAATGACAATGATAAGGAGAAGATTGAGGCACTAACTAAAGAACTAAACACTCTTAAGTTAGCTCATGAAACTATCTTCGAAGATCATCGAGAACTTTTAAGGCTCATGAGAAATTACGCTTTGAAGCTCAATCTTGAGCAAGAGCATGAGTTCTTAAAGCAATCAATGATGATCTCCGCAAGAAAAGTTCTTCTTACATTGCCAAGCGTTTACTCTTATCCTTACATGCCTCAAGTCAAGTCTAAGAACAAGAAAGATTCTTCCTCTAGCTAGTAACAATGAATCATGTTAAATCCAATATTGTTGTTCTAGTAGTTCTCTGATTCCACTAATGATTCTCTTAGCAAGTTAAACTTGAGCAAGATAAAAAAGTTATGAAGGGAATTATAGAGAAAGGAGTGTACAAGAACCTTGCCGGAGTAGAGCACTTCAGGAAAGTGTGTACGCAAGCGGAAGACACCGGGATCAAGGTGTTGGTTTTGAACGAAAGTTCAATGCACAATGGAGTTGAGTAGGGGAGAAGATCATACCCCAAGACAAAGTTTGTTCCTCAACAAGAGAAGATCATTATGATCCTATCTTTCAGGACACAAGCTCAAGATGATCTTCCACCACAAGACACAAGCAAAGGCAAGGACAAGCTTCAAGAGGATTGATGCATTTGAAGAAGCTCCTAAGGCCTTGGTCAAGTGGGTTCCCAAGACTACATCAAGTTCCACTTCATCAAGTACGACTACAACTCCAAGGATTCCCATCAAGATGGTGTGGATCCAAGAAGAAGAACTAGAGAGTTCTTGAGGGTGACTCCGCCAACATACTTCACTCTTATTTTGGCAAGAACAAGTGCAATCAACTTCCACATCTTGCACTAGTTCAAGGAGTCACAAACCCTCTTGTTGGTAAGACAAGGGACAAGGTAACCTAAATTTTCATGGACATCATCTTGTGTGTGCATCACTCTATGTCTATGGATATCCTTGTTTGTTCCTTGTGGGACTAACCCATGTAGGTATTGAAAGTGCAACTCACTCCAAAGGATTGCTCCAAGTGATCTACATCAACATTGAGCATCCACATCTTCAACATCTACATGAAGTCATCATCGACAAAACCCAAGGTTAGTTCATCCCTCTAAGGGGGGATATCACATCTAGGGGGAGCTTTACTCTAAGACTTGAGCTAAAGCAACTCTAAAGATGTGAACACAACAATGCTTTATGTAAAAGTGGTAACCCCACTTGAGCTTAAACGATGAGTATGACCTATGATCAAGTGTTCTCACTTGACTCCTAAGTCAATATACTCATATATAGATGACCTTGTCATCGCAAATTGCTTGATAGATGCTAGAATTGGTTGTGCATGCCTTGTCACATATTTCATTTGCCATCTTATTGTGTGAGCATGCTGGTTGCATATTTTACTCATTCGAGGACATCCACTTGTTGTTTTGATTGTTTGGTTTTATTTCCTTTTGCCAAGTGGATGGACAAGAATTCCTAAGAACCTCCTCTAGCTATCTATGCTTTTCTCGTCTCAAACTCTATTCATGCTACATCACAAAATTTGATCAAGTCAGATTCGAACCACTCTGTGTGAGGAGCGCTCGGAGTCCCTAATTCGTCATAGACTTAAACTTCCAAAACCTCTTTATGATTCTCGGTCTGACCGATACCCTACTTTCGGTCCTACCGAGATCATTAAGTTGATCTAGGTTTTCGATCTCGGTGCAACCGATTTGAACCATTCGGTCACACCGAGTTGCAACAACTGTATACAGTTTTGCATCTCGGTGCCACCGAGTTGTTCCACTCGGTCACACCGACAGGGTCGGGCTATATATAGTCACGGGCAAAAATTTGGAAATTTCTCCGAACCCCTTCGCCCGCGCGATAGCCTGCTCTGCCAACTTGGTCTCCGGATCGTCTCCTCGCCGCCAGCCGCCTCCAGTCGCTGGTCTCCGTCGCCGTCAACGGGAATTCACCCGCCGTTGCCGCCGTAGCAGAGTCTCCGCCGAACTAGGGTATGGACTCTGATCTTTGTGCTATTCCCAATCTGATTCCTAGCACATTGTGATCATATTGATTTTGCCACGTTTGATACTTCTATCCAGTCAAAACGCCCGTAGATTAGGTTTGGTTCGAAAATTCTAGGTTTAGGTTTCCGCCGAAACCATCTCGGACCCACCGAGTTGAAAAACTCGGTCCCACCGATTTTGCTTATGCCATTGCACAAGTGAGACTCGGTCTGACCGAGAATTACTTATCGGTGTGACCGATTTTGGAACTCTGTGAAACCTTAGCAGTCTCGGTGCCACCGAACTGTGACTCGGTCTAACCAAGTTCACTAGTTTAGGTGCCAAAACTGCTTCGGTATCACCGAGTTTAGAAATCGGTAGATCCGAGATGCTTTCAGTGGGAAACTAAAACTAAGTTTTTGAATTATTCTTTTGCAAAAATCTCTGCATTTTGTGATGCTTATCCACTCTATCTCATCTATAACCTATTCACAGGGTCAGCAGTCAGAGTTTGCATCATGTCAGACCAAAGTGATAGCCAGAACTTGTCAGAGCAGCAAGTGCAGATGAGTGAGGGCACTAGTCCCTCAAGTTCCTCAGATGATGGCAGCAGGAGCACCCCTAGCAATCTGCCTAAAGCTGCCACAAGACAGAGAAAGAAGAGAACCTCAGACTCAGAAGATGAGGATTATGTGGCAGAAGAGGAAGCAACTTCCAAGAGAGTTGAGCCAGCACAGGGCATAAAACCAGGGATGAAGATCAAAAGGCCAGCAGGCAGGCAGCCTATGTCAAAGGCCAGAGCTTCAACTGAGAAGCCCACTCCCATTGAGCCAGTTGCTGCTGAAGGCAAGAAGAGGAAAGAAAGGGTGAAGAAAACTGTAGCCAGAGTGCTTGGCAAGGCTTCCATCATGGAAGATGAGGAGGAAGAAGAAGAGGTAGCTGCACCAGCACCTAAGGCACCCAAGCTGATGGGTGATGCCATAAGAACAGGGGCAGCTGCTTCCAAGGCCAAGCCAGCTCCAAAGCCAAAGCCAAAGAGGAACACAAGAAGCATCCCAGCTACTGAGAAGAACAAGGCCCCAGTGCCTGAAGCTGCAGAGAGAAGAAGAAGAGAATGTTCTTAGAAAGCTCAAGCCCAAGATCCCAGACCACAACGATGCTCATCCTGTGGCTGAGGATATGAACAGGAGAGATTCAGGGCTCCGGAAAGTGACAGAGATTCAGACTGCAGTGGAGCAGCTCCAGGATGACATGCAGGAGAGGAGAGGCAAGACTACAACTGATGCCTTTGCCAGAGTGCCACGAGGTCCGAGGTCGTCTGCAGTGCCAGTTGCTGACCCCAGAGCCACCACGTCTGCACCAGCTACAGCCTCAGTTCCACCAGCTCCAGCGTCCACTTCAGCCTCGACTCCGACCACGTCTACAGAAGGCTTCGTCCTTGGAGTGCTCCGGACTCCACCACCACCTGAAGATCAAGCCTGAGTGTCGACTTAGCACTATGCATTTTCTAGGAACTTTTTGGTAACTTGTTGCCAAAGGGGGAGAAAATGTATAGATCATAGGCTTCGAGAGAGAGTGTTGCTTTTATTCTCTCTTGCTTTATTTGGTGGTTTTTCGAACTTTGTTTGCTTTTGTGTGAGATACTATGTCATTATGCTCGTGAGACATTGATGATCATGTGTTTGATCATAAGCTACACTTAATGTTTGCTTAATATTATCATTATTATCTATCTTATGTGATCATTCACTATTCTTGGTGATGAGTGCATGTATTTCATTCTTATCATTTTAAGCGCTCCACCAAGATGTATGTGACATGGAAGAGTAACCCATGACTCTAACTCTTTGTGCATTTGCAGTCCAAAGCAAATTTTAAATATGCACAAATTTAGGGGGAGCTCTTACTTGTCACATACTTCTCAAAGCGACGATATTTCATGCTTATTATCATTTGTCGAAGCTTTCTATATGTTGTCATCAATTACCAAAAAGGGGGAGATTGAGTGCAACTATCCCTAGGTGGTTTTGGTAATTCATAACAACATATAGCTCATTGAGCTAATGCTATTCCAAGATGACTATTTCAGGAAAGCTCAATGATTGGCATGGCATGGATGTGAAAGTGGAACCCTCAAAATGCTAAGGACAAGGATTGGCTCAAGCTCAAAAGCTCAAGACTCTTCATTTTATATTTTAGTGATCCAAGATCACATTGAGTCTTTAGGAAAAGCCAATACTATCAAGGAGGGATGAGGTGTTGCTTAATGAGCCTCTTGCTTCATGTGCTTAGTGATATGCTCCAAAACCCTCAACTACTTTCCCATATCCACATATGACCTAAACCCTAAGCCAAACTCGGTCCTACCGATTCTTTCTATCCGGCGCCACCGAGTTTCATGTCATAAGCCACTGCCAAACCCTAGCAATTCGGTTCTACCGATAGGGATCTCGGTCTCACCGAGATGGGATTGCAAACTCTCTGTTTCCCTTTCGTAACTTTTCGGTCTCACCGAAAGAGCGAATCGGTCCCACCGAGATTGCAATGTAAACTTCAGTGTTTCCTTTTTGTAACTTTTCGTCTCACCGAAAGAGCAAATCGGTCCCACCGAGTTTGCCTGACCAACTCTCTGGTTAGCTAATTACCAAATTCGGTCTCACCGAGTTTGTGTAATCGGTCTCACCGAGATTACGTTATGCCCAAACCCTAACCATATCGGTCCTACCGAGTTGCATGTCAGTCCCACCGAAATCTCTAACGGTCACTAGGTTTACCTTTTCGGTCCGACCGAGTTTGTTGATTCGGTCCCACCGAGATTGGAAAACTGTGTGTAACGGTTGGATTTTGTGTGGAGGCTATATATACCCCTCCACCTCCTTCTTCGTGAGAGAGCCATCAGAACATGCCTACACTTCCAACTCATATTTCTGAGAGAGAACCACCTACTAAGTGTTGAGACCAAGATATTCCATTCCACATATGAATCTTGATCTCTAGCCTTCCCCAAGTTGCTTTCCACTCAAATCTTCTTTCCACAATCCAAATCCTATGAGAGAGAGTTGAGTGTTGGGGAGACTATCATTTGAAGCACAAGAGCAAGGAGTTCATCATCAACACACCATTTGTTACTTCTTGGAGAGTGGTGTCTCCTAGATTGGCTAGGTGTCACTTGGGAGCCTCCGACAAGATTGTGGAGTTGAACCAAGGAGTTTGTAAGGGCAAGGAGATCGCCTACTTCGTGAAGATCTACCGCTAGTGAGGCAAGTCCTTCATGGGCGATGGCCATGTGGGATAGACAAGGTTGCTTCTTCGTGGACCCTTCGTGGGTGGAGCCCTCCGTGGACTCGCGCAACCGTTACCCTTCGTGGGTTGAAGTCTCCATCAACGTGGATGTACGATAGCACCACCTATCGAACCACGGGAAAAACATCCGTGTCTCCAATTGCGTTGGAATTCTCCAAACCCTTCCCTTTACATTCTTGCAAGTTGCATGCTTTACTTTCCGCTGCCAATATACTCTTTGCATGCTTGCTTGAATTGTGTGATGATTGCTTGACTTGTCCTACAATAGCTAAAATCTGCCAAGAACTAAAATTGGGAAAAGGTTAAGTTTTTATTTAGTCAAGTAGTCTAATCACCCCCCCCCCTCTAGACATACTTTCGATCCTATAGAGGGGGAACCATGACCTAGGGACGCGCTTGTCCAAAATGTAGGGTGTGTTACAAAAGTACCCCCACCGATTTGAACTAGCGGCCCTTTCGGCTGAGGGTTAGAAGGGGGATTTCGCGTGTCGGGATTTGGCAGCTGGAGGGAGTTTTCGCGTGCGTTGTAATTTCGGGATCGCAAGGCACGGGTTGTGAAGGCGCCAGTTTTGGGAGCATGATATCAGAATTTTTAGGATATAACAAGGCGCGGGTTGAACTTTAGGGATAAGCCTAACGTGTAATATTGTACTTGTACGTACCAAATCAATTCGCACTTCCCTCAACGAAAAAATAAAACTATTCACACCACACAAAGAGAGAGTCTTGTCCCATTTTACTATACAAATGCTATTCAAAGCTACACAAAGAGAGAGTATGAATCCATGTTATGTACAACTAATTTTTTTCGTGGGTTGTATAATGCATGTAACCTACTCATACCAACATTTTAGTGCATTCCAAATGTTTATACTACCGCTGCAATTCGAACTGAATTTGAATTCATTTCTCTATTTCAATAAGAATCTACAATCATGATTGTTGCCAACTTCAACCATCATTCATGTATTACCTTAACAACACACCACATGATTACTATAGAGATAGATATGAACTATGTGTACTATATGAACTCGAATTCAATCATTTGAATACACTTGATGTTGATTCCAAATAATAGTACATTTGATGTACTAACTATATATTCATAATCTAAACCATGTTCCATACGTACACCATGTTTATCACACAAAGTATAGTGCCCCGCCCTCTACATTATGACAAGTATTTAGCCCTGAGTTGCAAAAGCCACACATTAGCCCAAAATATAATCAATGTTCTATATATTACATGTAGTACTAGCAAGATGCCCATGCGTTCCACGAAACATCAACATGATCAAGGGGAGGCCTTATTTGCAAATATGGAGAGGGGTGTGGGTATCTTTTTTCAAAATTGCCATAGTGTGCTTCCTATCCGTCAGATATAAATCGAACGGCCTATATTGTAGGATGGCAGGCACACCATCATTGACAACTCTGTTTTTTTATAAGAGTGGAGATAAAATATATTATATGTAGTATAACATGTTCATAACCACACCATGTGTATCACCGTTATATATATTCACGCATGCGTCGGTTTAAAACACTATGATAAATTTTTCAAATATCCAAATTCGCTTTTTATAATGAATTATGATCTCTATTCATCTTTTACACCCACACAATCCTCTTATCTTTGTAGCTAGCGCTAACTTTCTCTCGTGCATGCAGACGGCCGCATCCCTCTCACCCTTCCTCAGCATTCTCTAGCTCCATCGCGCAAATTTGTCTTTTCACTTTAGGTCGTTCACCCACGGTGTGTGTAGGCCCCCCAACTCCTTCTTTACAACACACATCTATCGATATGCCTCTCTAGCCAGGTGTGCCTACCACAAACACAAGCTTCCCCTCTTCTCTTCCCACCGTCCATGCCTCACTCCCACCACTCTTTTCATCGATCTCGTACTCGCACACTCCTTCCCCCTCGATATAGTATGCCTCTCGCACCACCTCTTAGATGCATCCCTCTCTCTCTATCCTTCTCCCCTGGCCTTATTTGCTTCTAACACATACATGCATGTATACCGATCGATCTCCCTACATATACCTAGGTCGACTTTAACTATTTTCCCCCCACCCATCGATCGACGTACCTCACAAGTTATGTCTCTCCTTTATGTGACAGAGGACGATTGATCTTCCTATGTAGTTATGTCTGCTTACCATAGCCATATTGTCCCCCATCATCATTTGTGCATGCCTCCTGACCCGTCTCTCACACGCACGCGCACAGACAGGCAGGCATCCGCTCTCTTATTGATATTGCAGGCGTGCCCTCCGTTTTTCTAGCAAGCCTCTCCCACCATTTGTTAGAAGTAACTCCACTACCACCCCCTCCAACACTCTAGCTCTGTCTCTCTCCCAACCTTATTCCTCTCCTACACATACGCCTGGATGCCGATCGATCTCCCTTAATACATAA
This sequence comes from Triticum urartu, assembly GCF_003073215.2. NCBI lineage: Eukaryota > Viridiplantae > Streptophyta > Magnoliopsida > Poales > Poaceae > Triticum > Triticum urartu. The sequence continues at coordinate 358,848,634 of NC_053025.1, forward strand.
GGTAGGCCTCTCTCCTCCTCCACACATATACCATCCATTGTACCTCTATAGTTAATAAGGCATCCCCCCACCACCACCACACACCGATAGTCGAGCGATGTAGGTAGGTATCCATGCCACAGAAACAAACTGCACCTGTCCCCTCTCACGTTCCAGTAGGTTGGCCACCCTATATCTTTGACATGGGTACACACGAATTCGGTGGCACTCTTTATCGATCGCGCGCGCACACACACACACACACATCGTCCCTCTCTTCGATTCTATGGATACCTCAAGCCGATGATACCTCCACTCTCTTCTCGTGATCGCCCCCTCTATATATATGATATATCCAAGACTCTATTTTCACACACATTGCATATGTTACATTTTTTTATTGACACCCCCCCCCAAAACACTCACGAACCCACACGCTATATCTCTTTGTGTTTGTATCTCTCTCACACAACCCCACGTAGGTGGTGTACATACATGAAGAGAATAGGTGCACGTACTCACGCTTCGGGCCTAGCCACACCCGTGCGGGTACATGATGGAACTCATTTCTGTATGAAATGGCAGCCCACGTGCTAATTTGAATGTGTGTAGTGGTTGTTTACCTACAAAGGTCGTGTACCACGCGTGCACGAAACAAAGTTCGACTTGATGCGTTGACGCGTTATTTTTAAATAAAGTTATATCGCTCAATGGCATGTACACAGAATATAAAACAATTTTTATGGAGAAAAAGGTAGTCCGCTCCACTATATACAATGGAGCCTGCCTGCCTGGGTTTGTCTCTCTTCAGAGTATCTCACACAAGGTGGCAGTGGCCTCTCTCTCTCACCGTTGGTCACTGATCCGGCTGCATCCCATCCGCCAACGGAAAGGGAGGATGTGCATCATTTCTCCATTCGACGGCGCCGAGGCAGCACGTCCCCATCTGTGGTACCCATCGTTCTCTCTGACCAAGCTCTGGCGCGGTAGGGCCTACGCCACCTGCTCGCTACCGCAGTATGGGCAGATCCCGCCCGCCGCCGCTCACCTAGTTACATCCCGACGACCCCCAGGTATCCCCTTCGGCCTTGCTCCACTGCCCGTCTTCCCACGTTGCTGCATGTGGAAAATCTTGCATGTGGATCTAACATAGTTCTTTGCCCAAAACGTAGCTCGTCCGGCGTACTTTCCATATTGCAATCTCGTCCTCACACCGTTTTAGACAAACACAACCGGGTTGTTATCTTACCTTAGGACATGGAATATGCTTCTTTTTTGTCATCGCATGTGTCATCAACTGTTACTGGCCAGTAATTGTTTCCTTTCTACCTCTTTTTTGCAAACAGGGCTATCCATTTCACCTCGTTGCTATTGCGACCTTTTGGTGAACTGCAGAAATCACTTTTTTCTTAAGAGTGTTTTGTGCAGTTGTACTAAAATGTCACACGGGCAATGTCTACATTTCAGTGCGACTACACAAAGGGAGATTGGTTTTGCTCTATCCTCTTCATCCAACTCCGAGCCTAATCTTCTCCAACTATTTTCTTAATCTTCTCCAACTAGTTAGTCCTAAGAGAGAGTGCAAAGGTGATTGGCTTCTATTTGTGTGTTTATTATTTCATCAGCAGTCCTCTATTATCGTAATCACACTTAATATCTTTGGAATAGGGATGCTCAGCTCTATTTTAGTGGAACTGCACAAAATAATCGGAACATTGCATGCTCCAGACAGCTACTTTTTCCCAACATGCCTTGTTGATTTAGACAGAGCTGGGGGGACGTTGCTGCAATTGAAAGCATGGATCAATTTTAATTTAACACCTTCTCACAACTTTGTCTTCAGTTGTGATGTAAATATTAGCTCTGATCTGCTAATCATTGAGATACATTAGCAAGGAAGTTAGTTTTTTATTGTTTGTGAAAGAGCATCGATGGCAAGACACACAAAACAAAAGCTGAAAGCTCAGAGCATTGTACAATTTCATGTCGCTGGAAAATTATTTGTATAGTACGTCAATTATGTAAACAAATGCTGGAATCTTGATAGCATTGCCAGAAGCCTCTTCAGCATCCGGGTCCATGTGCCATGCACAAACTTATACTTCCTCCGTTCCTAAATATTTGTATTTTTACAAATTTCAAATGGACATATTTTAGAGTGTATATTCACTCAGTTTGCTTCGTATGTAGTCACTCGTTGAAATCTCAAGAAAGACAAATACTCCGTAGTATATTTAAGAACAGATGGAGTAGTGCACAACCGCATGGGAGACTCAGTCCAGTTGTTGCGCCGCACTAATAGTGAGTAGTAATGAGCAGCCAAATCATAAGCCCCACCTTTCCCACTGTAAGTTGCTCGCAAGAAGCAACCATCAATACGCTCTAAAGTCTCTCTGGTGGTGGAAATGCATGGAGAGAAATGCATCAGAATGAAGCGCGCCCTATAAACTATGATGGAGGGAGCAGTAGTATGAGGCCCTGTTTGGATCACCGTTTCTCTTTTGAATACACTTGTAAAAAATACACACTTGCGCTCGTCGTTTCAATTCCGGCTGGAGTTTGCACAACGGCCAGTAACTTACACGTGTAAGTTATACGCCTCCGTATTGAAATACAACCATTCCAAGCATGGCCTGAAGGTGCAAAACCAAATACGTGTATGGCCAGTCGATCAATGCACTTCCTCTTGGCGTATCACTGACATGTGGGACCGGAGTGTGAGCAAACCTATCTCAATTGACGGCAAAATGGCCAACCCGCCGTTCCTTGAGAGAGATGAGGAGCAAGAACACACAGACGGGCTCGCACGGAGGCCAAGATATATTCGAGCATGGTTGATCGATATCATCATTACATGTTCGATGTTTTTAACACTACCATTGGGCTGCCGTTTTCCGCCCTTCTCCTGAATAAATGTGTACTTTATCAGAGATTAAAATAAAATAAGAGTACAGACGCTCCACCATGCGGTTCTAGTAGTAGTACTACTCGTACAACTATAAACCTTGCGCTTGGCTCTTCGCCTCTTCGTGAAGTCGAACAATGATGGTACTCTGCATGTTGGGTACTACAGTGTATGCATGTGGCAATCTGACACCGAATGAACTATTGCATGTCCACCGCCTGGGAAAGGGTAGGTTGCATTAGTCAAAAGGCGTAAGCGAGCTTCTCCTCGTTCTACGAGTTGACGGGACACACCAACAAGCAGTACTAGTCCATACTCCCTCCTTTCCGGTTAATATGGTTTAATATTTTTTGCGGGTAAATGAGAGAGCTTTATTCATATATAAGCATTCTTAGGACGATCAGTCAAGAGACTAGTCACTAGGAAGCGAGGTACCCCACAAAAAAAGAAGGAAGCGAGGTGTTTCATCAAGCCAGCTCTCGGCCACATTCAAAGTGCAGCAAGCACGGTTCGCACAAAGATGCGCCGCAAGGTTTGCTGACCTATTTACATGTTGAATAACAAAAAAAGAGGAAATATTACCGAGTGCTCCTATTTGTAAAAGGATCTGAGCCAGAATTAAGTGAGAATTGTGGCGAGTGTTCCATGCAATCAACTTCCATTATCACATGTGAGAACCCTCGAAGAGAACCAAATGTGTTGAAGATTGCTTTATCACATTTTTAAAATATAATAAGAGTGCAGACGCTCCTCCATCTGGTTCCAAGTATAGTATAGTACATACCTCTATAGTCGTAGTACTAGTACTAGTAAACTTTGCGCTTGGTTGTTCACCGCTTCGGGAAGTCGAACAATAATACTAGTACTTGTATAGTGTATGCTTCTGGCAATCTAACACCGAATTGGTACAAGGGACAACTGTCAACTTGTGTGTACTAGGATGGCTCTCCACCCACCCACCCACCCTCCCCTCCCACGGCCTAGGTTTTCCGGTGATCTACACTTCTAGCCTGTGATTTGTGGATCTTCTCTGCCCATCTTCTCCGGCGTGCTTGGATCTACACGTCTATACCCATATCCCATGGGTACCTCTGGTGGATCAACGTTGGATTTGGATTTCTCGGCGGGGTCCATCTTTGCTAATAAGGTTTTCATTTCTTGTGGGAGATCTGTTCATCCCTTGGATGACACAAGCCATTTCATCATGGTTGTGTCCTTTAGCTGACATGTTTTCCGTCTTAATGAGGATTCTATGGCGGCTGCATTGGAATCAGCGATTGGAGGATCGGCCATTGTTTTGTCGGTTCAACTCATTAAGGGCAAGGTATTTTCTTTCATTGTTTCATGCAAGCAAGTTGGCCTTTGCATTCTCCAGTTGAGATCGTATGCATGCCCGCATTTCAAATATTATTTTCATCTTCGGGGGAATGGTTGTCCAAATTGGAAATGTGAGTTAGAGATCTGGAGAAAGGAATGTGACGCTGAGTGGATTTTGGTTAGTCCCTCCAAAAAGCGTGCTACTTTGGGTTTGATTGCTATGCATAAACCACCACCAAAGTCTTCTCTTAGATCGGGTTCTTTGACAAGGAAGAAAATCTCCTTTGCCACGTTCCAACAGTATCCTGCTTGTAAGGGTTATAGATACCCAGCTACTCAGCTCTGTGTTGACACGATTTCTGAGGCCGGCTATGAACTTAATCCTACTGAGAAGGTGATCTTGCCATTGCCGCCGGCGAACAACCTCCAGTGGACGGTGGCGACGCCACCCATCTCTTTCGGAACGATCAACGTCCCTGCCAAGAATATTGTCGTCATTTTCGGAACTGCACCGTTATCCATGTTGTAGATTACGCAGGATGTCGTGTCATCTGGTTGCGTTGCACCGGAATCTCTGTCCCAACATGGTTCACCGGCCCAACATGGTTCTCCGGCCCCCTGTGAGGTTTCTAAGGCCCAATCTACGCCCCAACCATCAGTGGCTATCTTGGATAATGTGGTTTCTTCGTTCGGAAATTATTCTCAACTGATTATGGACGCCGATCTATCGGCCTCTCCTGGGGATTCTGCTAGGGTTAATGATATTATTGATGATATTGTGTTCAACGTTTGGAAGTGCCAGAATTGTTTATCTATGTTTCACCATACCAGCTCGTGCACCAAGCAGGTCCGTTGCCGTCGATGTTTTAGATTGGGCCACAGAACCAAGGGATGCTCCGGCTCTGCGCCTTCCCCAACTTACAAGTGGGTCCCATGAGCCAATTCTGTTTCTCCAGGACGGTCAGCAGAGATATACTCGCCCGGCGCCTCGGTTTCCCCTCTGGGGTCTTTGCCCAGTCCTATCACGCCTGCCACCCCATCGCTTCCGCCATTGCCCGCAGAGCCACCACCCATCACGCCACCACCTACCTTGCCACCACCGCCCATCACGCTGCCACCAGCTACATCGCCACCACCGCCCAGCTTGTCACAACCTTTATCCACCGCGGCTCCTTCTTCTCCAACAGCTCTAGCATCGCATCCATCAATGGCCACCTTCGCTCCCGGCCCCACGCCGTTCGTCCCGCAAGGTTTCGAGATCATCGATGCTGGTCCGCGGCGGCTCCCGTGCACTTTCTACTCTCCAGTTGTGGCTCCTGATCATCAGCATGAAGACTACGCCATTGCCATCGTAGAGCCTGCACCTCTGCCTGAAGAAGTTCTCATCTTCAGAAATATGGCCAGTGATTTTGTCGTCCACAATCTTGGTCACGCTGTTCTTGATGCTCAGCCTTGGATTCAAGGAGTTGGCCTCTTTCGTTTCAATAGCCCGTTTGCTCGGCAAGCTCTTGTAGATCATCCTTTGTTCGCTCTTGGCAATGAAAGATTTGTTCGATTTGTGCCACACGATGAGGGTATTAATTACAGAGCTATCCAAGGTTTTCGCCGGGGCTGGGTTATGATTGTTGGAATACCCCTGGATTATAGGCGCACGAAATTTATTGTAGATGCAATCAGCACTTTTGGCCATTTTCATCACTGGCACCAGGATGATCCTCTGCTTGTTCATACTCTGGCATACGTTTCTTTTCCGACAACTACCTTAGTGCCACGTGATGTAGTCTATCGGGAGTTTGCTGACTTTGGTGGTTCTCGCATATCTTGGTTTTCTCCAATATATATCTTCTCTGCAGACTTTGCTGATATTTTGCCAGCTGATGAGGATCCTATGCCCTTCGATGGCAACCCTCATCCACTCCCTGGGCATCTGCAATTTCATAATCATAACTGGGTTATGCCTGAATTTCCTGAGATTGGTTGGGTTGAGTTACCACCACCGGGCATGAATGCGGCACTAACCATTTTGGGCGGGAAGCACGCACGGGTGATGAAGAGGGTTCGGGTTGGTCAGGAGCGGGCGTGGCAGCGGTCCGGACGCCCGCAAACAAGAGATGTTGTACGTTAATATTGATGCATATATAATTAACAACATAAATAATGTGCCAGTTGGACAAATATGATTGGAGATGGAGATGGAATTTTACGTAAACACGGATATGCATGTCTATGTATTTTTTTTGCGGGAACAAATTTGTATTACTCACGTAGCCAGGCTACACTCGGAGTTACAAAGTTCGACAATGCCATCGGGGCCTGAACCTAGCCAAACAGTTATACAGCCACTAGTCCTACCATAATGAGCTAAAGTATGACTGACAATGTTGTTGTTTCGTCAAACATGAGCAACACAAGTATTTCGGAGTGCCATGAGCGATCTAATCTCACGCACCAAAAAACCAAACCGAGATCTATCAAGATCTTCATTCCTAATCCTCACCGTATTTGTAGCTTCAAGGCAGTCGGTCTCGATATTGATATTTGGAGCTTAGACTCCCCATGCACTTTCTTATATTAATATAATTTACTGTAGAACGATTGTTCTACGGTGTGTGGGTCAAAAAGAAGATTACTCCACTGCAATGCGAGCGACAAACACTCTTTGATGGCCAACAATTCTGCTTCTAGTGCATTCGCGCAATAACACAAGCTTCTACATGAAGAGAAAATTATAGCACTCCCATGATCCCTACTATCATGCCTGTACCAGCAGTTCCGTTCTCTGGCAAGAAGGAACCATCCGTATTCAGTTTTACCCAGCCATCCTCAGATGCATGTCTATGTCTATGTGTGTGTGCGCGATGACTCTCGCGACATGGAAGCGGGGGGGTGTTTTTGATCGAGTTTTCTTTCTTGGTACGTTAAAAAATTGTCCGCCAGTTTTCGTTTCTTTTTTCCGGGAACGCGCGTATTCTATTTAAAACCACTTCTATGGAGAGATTGTTTTACTCCATTGTATGTATACCCTCTTGTTTGATAGGGTTTCTCGTGTCTCGCTCTCTCACCCTCTCCATATCAAAACAAGATGACAATTTCCACTCTATCTCTCTCCTCACCGGTGGTCACAGATCCGGCTGAATCCCATCCGCTGCGGGAGGTGAGGAGGTGCAGCATTGACGTTGTCGCCGTCGGTGATGGAGGAAGCCGATGCGCACCATCCTCTCGGAGCCAGCATGGACAAAGGTCCTCCGCGCCCTTGTTTGTTACCGTCGTGTGGGCAGATCCCGCCCGCCTAAGCAACATCTCGCCCACCTGAGGTATAACTTCTTGTACTGGTCCAGCTCCCTAGGTCGCTGCATGCAGGTTTTCTTCTATGCGACTACTCCCCAGCTCCCCATGTATAGTAGCTAGGGTTCATCTGCTAGTCCAACATCACCTACTATTATAGAGGAAATGCCACTCGAAAAGTTGTCCTGATTTATGCCTCGGTGGAGGTATACATGTTGTTTCAACAAAAGTACAAGGTGGTTGTGCGGTCATTGTCCATATGCTCATATTGCTGCTGCTAATCTAATACTATCACTGGTTAAATGAAGAAATGTTTTTTTCTCGGGTATCCTGGTTTAGTTCCCATCAAGATAATCATGATGCTTCTGTTTGTTGGTGTACTTTTCATTAATTCTTATTGACAATCGAGATGTCATTGTTAATCTTGTACCACTGCCAAAGCAAAGTAACAACACTATATCCCTTTTTATATTTTTGCAAACAGTGATGCGTATCTCCATACCTAGGCATGTCTTCCTCAATTTTAGTGGAACTGCACAAAATTGGATGGCCATTGTTGTTCCGCCTCACTGTCCTCTGCCATGTGGTTCTTCCTTCCTCGAGCTTGATTAATGAGAAGAAACAGACCACAATGAGGATTTGTCGAACTTCATAGGTGCCTCATGCAAACTTGATGCCAAATGGATGATGCATCACCATGATGACCTCTCGATGCTCATGGTTGTGTCGGCTGGTGAAGCAGATCGATTTTCGACGAAAAACAAGTTGTCTTCCATCAGTGCTCTTTGCTTGGTTGCGTTGGAGACGCAATCATCTTTCACGTTGGTGTAATTTTATCACACAATTCGCTATGAACCAAATGTTTCCTCGAAGAAGGATCGACGTTGGTACTAAGAGCATAAGTTTTGTATTGATTTCTAAGCCTTCTCACAACTTTGTCTTCAGCTCTCCTGTAATTTTATTTGTCCATCTATTAACTCTGATTAAAAAATGGTGTGGACTAAAAACCCGGATGGACGTAGTAGACCTCCATTTATATTTACCCCGCATATTAGATTTGACTGAAGTCAAACTTTGTAAAGTTTGACCAAGTTTAGCCCGAACACAACAAACCATAATTATTGAGAGAAGGCAAACTGTACATACTCTCAAACCTTTCCGATAATTGAAATTAAAATTCTTTATTTGTACACACCTGCCTTTGGGTTTATGACAGGTGGGCCCAAAATGTGGCTGGCCCACCTGTCATACAGCCAAAAGCAAGTGCAGTTAAGGCACCGGAGCTCTGTCCGTACTAAAGTATATATGTAGTACTATATAAGCTCGAGCCTCAGAGCTTATTCGCTAGAGTTTGCACTCTCCACACTCTCGCCGCACTACATATATATACACATTGTAGGCTCAGCGTTCCTTTGCTAGGGTTTGCTATATTCATAGTCTCTCACCCAGTCACCCTCTTCACCAGATCTAAACAAGATTGTGTTGGCCTCTGTCTCTCTCTCCCCCCTCACAGCTGGTGAAGGAGGTGTCCAGATCCCGTCGCACTGGGAAGGGGAGGAGGTGCAGTGTTCACTCTATCGCCTTCGGCGAGGGAGGCAATCCACTGCCGGCTGCGATGTTCTCTTTCACCTAGCACCTGTGCGGGAGGGCCACTGACCCCTTCTTCCTCGCTGTCGTACATAGTGTGGGCAGATCCAGCCTCCCGCCGCATGCCTTGCCACATCCCAACGACCCTAAGGTATAAGTTTCTTTGAAACTGTCATTGCTCTAGCTGCATGCGGATCTTTTTCGATTCTGTAGTCGAATCTAGGTCTTGGTTCAAAGAGGAAAGAAGTGTGCGGTGGGGTGGAGCATGAATCTAGGACGTGGTTCAATGAGGAAAGGAGGGAGGGAAAGTAGTATAGATTGGCCATCCAGCCGCTTTGTTGGTCGAAAAAGGGGAAAAGGGGGTAACCCTATACACACATCTGTAAGGAACCGATCTCTTTGTTGAAAAGGGAAAGAAACTGGGGGATCGGGTAGTTTGTGCAGGACTAAATTTGCTGCCCTCACATAGGAAAAAGGTTCAAAGAGAACAAATATGGGACCAACGCAGATATGCTGATTGGCTCCATACTCTGCATCACCCATTTATGCATGTGGACGCACATGGTGCTGGCATGTCCCATGTCCCATGTCCCATACAACTATTTTGTTGTTCTTAATCTAAGAATGCTGCTGGAAAATTGAAGCAATGCCACTGTTAAAAGTAAATTACATTCTTAACGAATGTTGTTTTAAGAGAATGTCTCTGTTAATAAATCAATGCAACCATTTTAGAAATGCTACTGTCCTACTTTGTTTTCCATCAAGATAAGTTAGATGCTTATTTTTGTCGCCGTTTGTTTCATCCTCCTTTATTGGCCAGTAATTGTTTCCTTTTTGCCTCTGTTAAAACATGGATATCTATTGAACTTGTTGATATAGCAAACTTAAACGTCACACCGGCAACTTTGCTTGATTTCAGTGCAACTCCACAAAACGAGATTGGATTTCCTATTCGTGTTGGTACATTCGTAGGTGATCTTCTGTGCATCATGACAGGTTGGTACTAGCCTTCATCCACATGATCGTGCAGTGTGTTTTGAGATGTTGTGCTACTTGTATCGGTACTATTTTAAATAAATGTTGAATTGAAGCTATTCTATTGCTCTCTTTTCCCATTAAGTAGTGAACAAAAAAGGTACCAACCCAGACATGATGCTTGTTGCTTTGTTACAACAAACTCTGCATCGCCCCCTTTATAAGTAGATGGAAGCACATGGTATTGTTGCGCCCACTCTCCCCTGGAACTGTTTATGCTTTTTCTTAATCTAATGTCGCTGGTAAAATTAAGCAATGCCACTCTTAGAATTAACTACTGAACTGTTTTAAGAGAATTTCTCTTTTAATATGAATCAATGCAACCGTTTTAGAAATGCCACTGTCCTATACTTTGTTTTCCATCAAGACAAGGTAGATGCTTCTTTTTGTGGCCTCATGTTTCATCCTCCTTTATTGGCCAGTAATTGTTTCCTTTTTTGCCTCTGTTAAAACAGGGATATCTATTCAACTTGTTGCTATAGCAAACTTAAATGTCATACCGGCAACTTTGCTTGATTTCAGTGTAACTGCACAAAACGAGATTAGATTTCCTATTCGTGTTGGTAGATTCGTATTTTATGTTGGTTGTCTCATGAAAGATCAGTACAGGCCTTCATCCACATGATTGTGCGGTGTGCTTTGAGATGTTGTGCTACTTGTATTGGTACTGTTTTAAATAAATGTTGAATTGAAGCTATTGTATTGCTCTCTTTTCCAATTAAGTAGTGAACAAAAATGGTACCAACCCAGACGTGATGCTTGTTGCTTTGTTACAACAAACTCTACATCACCTCCTTTATACGTAGATGGAAGCACATGGCGTTGTTGCGCCCACTCTCCCTTGGAACTGTTTATGTTTTTTTGTTAATCTAATGCCGCTGGTAACATTAAGCAATGCCACTCTCAGAATTAACTACTGAATTTTAGTTCAAAACTGCAACACTTGTTAGGGATTGGCGGAATTACTATTTTTTTGGCCGCATGTTTCATCCTCCTTTATTTTGCCATTAATTGATTCCTTTTTTGCCTCTGTTAAAATAGGAATATATATTCAACTTGTTGCTATTGCAACATTTTGCTTCGCTACGCGAAACACTTATGTTTTAAGAGTGTTTTGTGCAGTTCAACTTGAATGGCACACCGGCAACTTTGCTTAATTTTGGTGGAAATGCACAAAAGGAGATCATGGATTTTCATATATGTGTTGGGATTTCTTTCATGTCCTCCACGTGAGTTGTTTCAAATCTTGGTCAAGAAAGGTCGGTACCGACTTTCATCCACATGATGTTGCAGTGTGCTTTGAGATGATGTGCTACTTGTATTGGTACTGTTTTGGATAAATGTTGAATTGAAGCTATTGAACAGCTGTCTTTTACCATTGAGTGGGCAAAAATTGTTCCAACCCAGAGATGATGCTTGTTTCTTTGTTACAACAAAACTCTGCATCACCCCCTTTATAAGTACATGGAAGCACATGGTGTTATTGCGCCCACTCTCCCCTGGAACTGTTTATGCTTTTTGTTAATCTAATGCCGCTGGTAAAAGTAAGCAATGCCACTCTCAGAATTAACTACTGAATCTTAGTTCAAAACTGCAACACTTGTTAGGGATCGACGGGATTACCATATTTGTGGCCGCATGTTTCATCCTCCTTTATTGGCCAGTAATTGATTCCTTTTTTGCCTCTGTTAAAACAGGGATATCTATTCAACTTGTTGCTATTGTAGACCGAATTTCCATATATGTGTTGAGATCTCTTTTAGGTCTTCCTCACAAGTTGTTTCAAATTTTGGTCTTGAAAGGTCAGTACCGACTTTTTATCGACTTTCCTCAGAATTAACTACTGAATCTTAGTTCAAATTTACAACACTTGTTAGGGATCGGCGGGAGTACCATTTCTGTTAGGATCGGCCCGAGTACATGTTTAAGAAATGTATTGTTCAAATAATGTCTCTGTTATTATATACCAGTTACAGTGTTTTACAAATGGTACTATCCTGCTTTGTAGTTCTTTCTACATGTTTAACCAAGGTATTGTTAAGATAATGTCTCGGTTAAAATGAATCAGTCGCATTGTTTTAGGAATGGTACTTTTCTGCTTTGTCGTTCTTTATACATGTTGAAACAAGGAATTGTTAAGATAATGTCTCAGTTAATATGAATGAATCACACTGATGGAGAATTGCTACTCTCCTGCTTTGTTTCCCATTAAGATAAGGTAGATCAGTAGATGTTTTTCTTCTGGGAGTACAAGTCATCAACCATTATTTCTTAGTAATTGTTTCCCTTATACCTATTGTTGCTTACAGGAATATCAAAATTAAAGCTCGGTTTTATTACGACTTTGATTTTAGTTGAACTGCACAAAAGGAGCCAATGTGTCTAAGGCAAACTGCTGCATTAGTGCGTCTAGTTGGTTTTACCACTTTGCAGAAAGAAGCAGTCACTATTTGCGCTACATTATAGAAGGAATGATCGAGAAGCTTTACAGAGTATTAGTAGACGTTGGTGACATGACTAGTCTGCAAAGAGCATAGGAAACTCTACAACACGTGGAGTGCACTAGGCAAAAAGTGCCCAAACAAGTACAAGAAGCCATGACAGGACTCCAAGTCTGTCAATGTCATTCTAAGCAACAATGATGGGGCATCTGGGTATGGTAATCTGTTTACCGTACTTTCAGTTTTTTAGTCCACCGATTGGTGGGTTGACATTGGGGCCAATGTTCATGTGTGTGATGATGTGTCTTTGTTTTCTTGCAGCATATAAATACGAAATCCACAGGGATGTCAGCTTGATTTTAGTGGAACTTCATAAAATGTTCAGATGGTTCGTATCCTCCATAATACTTCATAATGCACAATACGTCGAATGGTTCTCTAATCATTCGTCGTCACCTTGAGCCACCGGACTATCAGATGACAAACTGATGATAAACCCTGCCCGTTCCACAATCATAGGCATTACATATTTTGAATGGGAAAAGGTTGTCAAAGTTTAATCATTGATGTTAGCAAGAAGACATTAGTTTAATATATTGGAATTGGAAAACCTTGTCAAATTTTGCTCATTGATGTTAGCCAGAAGACATGCATTTGATATTTTTGAGTGGGACGCCCTTTGTTGTGAGCAACGTCGATCGTTTTTTCCTATTCCTATCTTCAGTTCAGAAGTAAATATTTACTCTGCTGAGATACATAGTCACATGAATGTTGACTTATGTAAGGTATTTTAAGAGTTTATTCTGAATGTTGTTTATGTAATGCCAGGCCTTGTGAGTTTGATTGCAAAGTTGAGCTTGGAATGCTGTGGCATGCGGCATCACGAGCTATTCACCATGCCTCCTGAGAATAATGCTTCATATTGTTTTGCATGTTGAGCTAATGCATGTGATTTGCATATTAAGAAGATCATCCTCTTATGTTGTTTATGTGCTTAAGAAGTTCATTGTCTTATGTTTCATTCATAGCCTATACGACAACTCGGGTAGGTTAGAGGTGAAACCATATGATCTTCCAACCAACTCATCATCTTAGGCCGTGATTGGATCGTCATTTTCCAACCAAAACCTCTTGTAAAACTGACGCTTGTAAATAAAAGCAGATGGTCTCCGGCGAAGCCTTTGGTTAGTCGATTTCGACTAGTAAAATATACATTGGTCTCTGAAATTACACGTCTAACTCACCGGTTTTCGTTACAGACCTCGGGCCCTCGGTTTCATTATGCCTGTATTTTACGCGTTGTTCCCGATGACGAGTAAATTACACTTGTATCTTAATACATGTGTGAAATAAACCAAAGCTCCCAAGCGCGGCTTTGCTGTTTCATGCCATCTCAGTCTCTCGAACGTGCTCATAGGTGTCCGATGATCCTGGCTTCCTGAATGAGCAACGGGCGCTGTATCAGACCATCCGTAGGGCCCGCGAGGCCCTCTCCGTCGTCCTTCAAGTTGTTGCGCTCGCCGTGGCGCTGAGCATTGTCAACATGGTCAACGAACATGAGGATCCAGGAGATGACTTTATTTTGACTGGATGACAGTAGGGACCCACTAGGGCCATAGCCGTACGTACGCAAGTGCCTCCTTATTATGTACAACTATATTTTTTTTGCTTCCTCCTGGTTTCCTGACATCACGGTCCCACACCATTGTCAACCTATGTAGTCAATAAATGAGAGAATTGCACAAGGAGCGGCCGACAGCTGGGACCAAGCAGCTCGAGCAGTATTTGTGTTTTTCTTGAGCGATGTTTTCGTTGTTGTTCAGAGGAGAGAAGGGTATTAACTGGGCGGGTTGTGGCCCCTCTAGCCTAGGCCAGATATCCAGCCCGGATATTAAATTTTTTTCAAGCTGAAAATGGCTAGCCCAGCTATACTTTTTTTGAGGAATACCCAGGCAAGGTCAACTTGTTATTCTCCACCCCGCTGGGCTGCAAATCTTTCCTAGGACGGATGCATTAGGCTTAACAAGAAAATGGGCTTTAAGAAATAATAAATGGGATGTAATTATAAAAACTGGGTTGTAACTATAAAAAATGCACCAAACACGTAATTAGTTTATAAAATATTATTTTGGATTTTGAAAATTTTAATTTCACTAATTGTTGCACGCGCAATGTTTCGTTGGATTTTTACGTAAGACAAATTTATATTGAAATTGTGTTTAATCTGACTAGAAATTCTGGGATAAAAACATTTCGGATCCCGTCAAAATGTGGGAAATTTTATTGAATTCTGTTTTGAATGTTTGGTTGAAATTATTCATCATTGTCCTAGCTAGAAAATGGGTTCTACTTTTAACAAACTGTAAATGGGCTCTAGTAAATCCCTTTAGAATTCAAAAATGGGTTGTACATTCTTACAAATCTCAAATGGGCTATAAGTTCTCTGCCACATATTTGTGGGCCTACTAAGTTGACACGTCCCCTAAAAAATAAGTTGACGCATATGCAAGGCTTTATCAACTTATAGTCAACACATGGTTCTAGCAATAGTGGCCGTTGGATGTCCATCCAACGGATGTCGTGCTTCTTCTTCAATCTCGGATATCCTAGCTTCACCCGCTCAAAAAATGATTCCTCCCCCTGACATCTGGGGCGCACCGTTTCGGAGGCTGACCTGTGGGCCTACTAAGTTGACGCGTACCGAGGGCTTTGTCAACTTAGTCAATATAAACGATTCTAGCTGCAGTGACCGTACGATGTTCATCCAACGGCCGTCATGCTTCTTCAACCTCTGGTCTTCTTGCTCCAGCCTCCCAAAGCAGCGCCGGTCGTGTCGCCTGCTCTTGCCTCCCGTGGCCGACTGTGCTGCCGCGGAGGCCTCACAGCCCCCTACTACTCCCACCGCTAGACAGGCCCTGCGGCGACGGCAGCCGGACCAGTGAACCCTCGTACTCCTCTCCACGTGGGCATCCACTGTCGCGTCTTCCCTGGCTCTGCGTCGTCCCCTTCTTAGGCCTCGCTGTCATCCACCACCTTGGTGCTCTCGGCGCGGCGTGGTCAATGTGGTCAACGACCGACTTCCATCGGAAGAGTACTGTACGTGGAGAGGCTGACAGCTGGGTCCACAACCGCAGCAAGGAAGTGCCTCCTTATTACGCGGAAGTAATTATTCCTCCACCTAACAGCAGGGACCCACCGGACAGGCCATCGTATTTCGTGAAAAGACCGTTTCCCCCCTGACCGTTGGGACCCACCAGCTACATCTTCGCACGCAAGGAAGTGCATCCATATTACGGGCAAAAAAATGATTTGCCCCCTGACAGTTGGGACCCACCAGCTACATCTTCGCACGCAAGGAAGTGCATCCATATTACGGGCAAAAAACTTGATTCGCTCCCTGACTGTTGGGATCCACCAGCTACATCTTCGCACGCAAGGAAGTTCCTGACGATCGGGACCCACCTGGTCGAAGCGTAAGTAGCATTGTCATTCTGGTCGCGAACGTGTACGTACATACTGGTCGATCAGTCTGTCTGTGGGCTGCAGCGATGAACCGTGGCCATGCAAGGAAGGGCATGTGTGGTAGTAGAGGCACGCCGTAGCATGTACACGTACGTATAGCGGCCAGGGTGCAAGAATACGGCCACATACGTACATACGGGCGGGGTCTCGAATGCCTACTCGCGCATACGTATGGCCAGGGCTCATGTACATGGTTGTGGCTGGGTCGGAACAGAGAAACTGCATAGTCGTCGTGTTCATGGGGAGGCAACGAAATGTGTCATGTTCATCGGGAGGCAACGGAACGCGTGCTGTTCATTGGAAGTCAACCGGCTTGGACGGAATAGCCGATGGAAACAAGACATGGCATACCGCAAACGGAGGAAACAGCCTTGTGTTCGACCGGCCACGGTGGAAACGGGATCATGTTCATCGGGAGGGGTCTGGCGTACCGCAAAACGGAGGAAACGGACCTCCTATGGTCGAAACGGGGTCCTGTTGATTGGGAGGGGTGTGGCGTACCGCAAAACGGAGGAAACGGACTTGTGTTTGAGCACTACGGTCAAAACGGGGTTCCTGTTCATCGGGAGGGGTGTGGCATACCGCAAAACGGGACTCCACGGGATACTGTTCATCTCCACCGTCGACCTCCTCCCAGCCTCCACCTGCGACTGTTCATCCACGAGCTCCTGTTCATCCAGCCTCCATCGGCTACTATTCAACCAGCCCTCTCCACGGGGTCCTGTTCAACCACCCCTCCACGGGCTACTATTCATCCAGCCCTCCACCGGCTACTGTTCAACCAGCCCTCCACCGGCTACTGTTCAACCAGGCCTCCACGGGGTCCTGTTCATCCAGCCGTCCATGGGGTCCTGTTCATCCACCGGCTCAATCGATCGGGGTACTGTTCATCCAGCGGCAACGGCCTTTACTACCGCGGGTTCCTGTTTATTCAACCCCCACCGGGAACTGTTCATCCAAACCCCCCAACAACACTCACTGTTCATCCAGAGGCAGCATCGATCGGCTTCAGTTAGCAGCAGTAGCGAAGGAATCGCTCGATCGGGTTCAGTTAACAGCCATCGATCGATCGCTCGGGTTCAGTAACGCGTAGCCTGTAGTGCAATCGCTCGGGTTCAGTTAGAGCCCAACGCCTCGCATACACGCGTGTACATACGTACGAGAGAAACGCGCATCGCTCGGCCCCCGACCACCCACCGTAACCGAGAACTCCCCCGATATTTTCCTCACCCTCGCTTCTACCACGGTTTTCTCTATCATGGACGGCCCAAAGAATGTCATGCAGCTGCGTCTCCGGCCCGCCCAGGACGAAAAGCCCATTTTCTGTCATGATTTTTTGTCATAGAAGTAGGATCCCACCACATCTATGATGATACCGGGTTTTGTCACAATTATCGTCATAGAAGTGGCATAAGTATGACCGAAAAAAATTCGTTCGGCCCAAAATGTCACGGATGTGTCTTTTTTGTAGTGGGAGCCAAGAACGTGCACCATCCTAGAGGGCCATGGGGAACTAGTTCGCCATGACCTTGTTGTTGCCGTTCGCCTCCTTGATGCTCAGCTCATAGAGCTGGAGAAATTCTGCGGGGTCAGGAGTGTCGTCGTAGCATGGAGGCAGATCCGGCTTTAACTTGCCGGGCCAAACAACGCGGCGCAGCTCCGGGGTGAAAGCACGGTAGCCTGCCGCACTCACAGGGATCGGTCGCATGGGGGGACTTGATCATGGCGCCCACGCACCACCGCCACTGGTGGCATGCGGTCTTGACGCGGCGGCGCTGGAAGCGCATGCTTCTCCTTGGGGCCACTGCACCACCTGGCAGCTTGCTTCATCGCGCGCTCATGCCCTGCGCGCTCGCGCCCTGCACGCTCGCGCCCTGCGCGGCGGGTCGTGTTGGGGTGGCTCACACCTGGTCTCGGGGTCTGCGATGTGCAGAGGAGGGTGGAGCATGCCGTGACACACATCGCCCGTCAGGGACAGCGGGGGACAAGGCGAATGGGACGGTGCACCGGCGGCATTGACGAGCTCGGCGATGCGGCCGAGCCAGACGTCGTAGAGGTCATTGGCCGGACGGTAACGCAGAAGATCACACGCCATGAGCAGCGCAGCCTATGCTTTTTCCGGCCCACAACGAGCATGAGAAGACGACGTCGTGGTTGGAGTGGGTGATGGAGTTGCGGTACGGCCATCGTGTCGCACGGACGGTGGCAGCGACGAATCCTGTTGTTCGCAAGCAGCAGGGTCAGTGGCGGCGTTAGCCACCAGGGAGGCAGAGCGGCCAGGAGCGCCGTTGTCCACAGGTGTCGCCTAAGCGACACGAGCAGCCCGGCGCTCGGCACAAACACGGCGAGCGTCGACCATAGGAGCGACGAAACGGCGGCGGAGCGAACGGTGGAAGAGAGGCTTCGACATGCCCCCTACCTGGCACGCCAAATGTTGGATTCAGGGCTCCGTAGACCCAAGAAAGGTTCGAAATCTAGGGTTGTGCGAAGAACTCAACCTATCTAGCCTACCAGCCCGCCGCCCCACGGCCTAGCTCGATTCGCGTGAGCAAGGAAGGAGATGAACACGGTAGTTTACCCAGGTTCGGGCCACCTTGCGGTGTAAGACCCTACTCCTACTTTTTGGTGGATTGGCCTCACGAGGGGCTGAGGATGAACTAGTACAAGGGATGAACAACCTTGCGAGGTCTATGGGTGAGGGAATGAGTCGACTAGGGTCAGGTCGGATCCTCTCTATGGTGGTGGCTAACCTATAATTATAGTGGCCTTGGTCCTCTTCCCCCAAAACATAGGCGGGAAGGGATCCCACGGTGGCCAATTTGAAAGGGGACAAGTAGTACATCTTATCCTGACAAAAGGTGGTCTTCGCCTGCAAAGCTTCTGGTCGTGATGCAGTGGTGGGCTCGACGATGAAATCCTTCCTGCCGCGCTGGTGGTCTTGGTCTCGTTGCACCAGAATGGAAACCTTTGCCCGATTCCTTGGGAACCCATGCATGTCCTTGCCTCCTTAGCACCAAAGAGGAAACTATCTTCTCTGCGCCTGCTTGCGCCACCTGCCTTGGTCGTCATGGCTTGTGTCATGGTAGCCTCATGAGGGTGGGTACCTGCATAGAAATCTCTGCTCCTCGGGAGGCCACTCCCTCAGGAGGTCTTGACATCGTCCACCTTGCAAGGCTTGGCCCCTTGCGAGGGGTTGGTGGCCTTGTAGATGGGCCATACCAGGTCATCGATGGAGCCACGCCGTGGGCCGCAAGCAGGCAAATATGGGTACCCTCGTTCCCGGAACGCCGAAACAACTGTTTGCAATGAACAAAAACAACAGAAACAGTCAGCCAGATCAAGGTGTGTGCAATAGACGGCATACACTTCACACGGATGAACTGTTTGTGATTAGCCACAATAAACAGAAATGGTCAGACAAATCAAGGTGTGTGCACTAGACGGGCACACATTCAAATTAAAAGAAGCGTGTGCGATGGTAATAACGAGCGTGCATGGTTGATGGAACAAGTCATGTGTTGACATCGCCGATTGAGTGCATCCTATGGTTGCAAATGCCACGTACGCATCCGAGAACGCGTGCCCACCTTACGCCATCCGGGAATTGTGCCGCACTTCAAAACTAGAACCGTCAATCAATTTTCAGCTTGCTTCCCGTCACATTCCAAATTAACATGCTATATTTAATTGCAAACATGTTCACACCGATCAGAACCTAAATGGTTTCCCACTTAGCAGTGTATTACTAGGTTATAAATACTACCTACTCCAAGATGACTGCACCTCAATTCCTCATCAACAAACTAACAAGTCTTTCTTCATTGTTCCTTGCGTCTGCCATGGCCTATAGGAGTTTTGGGTCGAGAAATTTCCTGGGAGAGGCGAGCATGGAAGCGGAAGCATGAGAGATGTCCCGCCTCGCCGCGAAAGCGTCCGAGATGTCCCGATGCGCCGCTGAAGCAACACAGAGGTCCCATCGCACCGTCGAAGCAGTAGACTGGTCCGGCCGCGCCGTGGAAGCAGCACAAATGTCCCACCGCGCTGCGGGTGTAGCAAAGAGGTCCTCCCACGCCACGGCAGCCTAGAAAGACCTCTCGCGGGCAAGAGAGAACTCTCACAGGCGCATGCGCGCTATGCTCAGTAACTTGATGGATTGGATCTCCAACTGGGTGAAGCTGCAGGAGATCAATGCCTCATTTCATAATGCTACCGGCGTCATCCGAGGACTAAGGGATGACAAGGCGAAGCTCTGCACCAAGCGCGGCCTGCTAAGGGCGAAGATCATTGGAAGGGTGAAGCGGCACGAGGAGACCACTGCCTTGTTGAAGAAGACGGGTGTCATCGTCAAGAAACCTATGGACGAGAATGACATGCTCCGCATCGAGCGTGAAAGGCCGGTGATGGAAGCCGTGGCCGCTGCCAAGCAACGTATTGAGGACGTGAAAGAGATCATCACCACTCATCGTGAGAACTAGTCGTGGAGGTGATGAAGAAAGGTGTTGGAGGAACTCCGCGCCCTACAGCAACGCATGAAGAAAGTAGATAGCAGCGACCCTAATCGTTGTCTGTGTCTTCCTTCTTCCTTTGACCTTGTGTCTTTCGGGCGTTGCCGCATTTGGAATTTTTAATTATCTTCCCAAATACGTAAGACAATTATTATCCATTGTCATTGTCATTATATTTATACTAGTCTTCCTAAGTCTCAGTCGATGCTACATATATATCCGTCAGATCTTACATCAAGATCCGTGCAAAATTTTCTTTTCAGATTTTATTATTTCTCTCTTAAATCTCAGTTGACTGAGACATAGCCATACCATTAAGCGCCTATAAAACAGGGGCTCGGGCACCATTAATGGAGAAGTTAGGAGAGAGGTGGGTGGTGGATGGAGGTCAAAGGGCTCGCCTCCCGATAAGCACACGTAGGGGTCTGTTCGCATGCCTCCCATACTCAAATAGCTACCCCGCACGACGCCTCCTAGGCAATAAGAAAAGGGACGGTGGTGGCACATAAATGGTTAGTAGAACGCCCACGGTTTCAATAATACTTCTGTTTCTGATTGCAACATGGCAGCTCTTGTTCCAAAATGACTTTGTTGGTTGTTAATGTGTGCGCATTCATAAATCAGACAAAAAATTGCCACAGGATGTTGGTGCCATGTGAAGACAACATGTTGAGTTTCATGATTTTCAGGTGAGTTTTGGATTTACAGGAATTTAAAAACCAAGTTTCTCAATGTTTTCGACCGAGCCACGACGCCCAGATGTTTGAAATTCATTCTCATTTCTTGCATGGGACGTAAACATTCACCCAAGGACACATATATGATTTTTCAATCCATTTTGGTGCACTGGAGCATGTGCATGTAGTTCAAATTCGAATTATGCACATTAAATACCTAGAAAACTCAAATAATGTATAAAAAGGCCAAAAGAACCCTGAATAATTTCAAAATTTAGCATGAAACTCCTATTGGTCTATGTTGCCTCTGTAAAAAATCAAGGCGGGAAGAGGTAGCGTATGTCGTTTCACACACAGAGGTGACAAGTTTCCTCTCAGAACCATGAGACTTCTTGAGAGAAGCTCCGGATTGCAAGAAGTGTATACCAAAACTTTTCCTAAATCGGACAAAAAATTTACCACGACACATTGGTGCCATGTCATGACAGCATGCCAAGTTTCATGCTTTTCAGGCGACTTTTGGATTTACAGGAATTTAAAAACCAAGTTTCTCAATGTTTCCGGCCGAGCCACCACACCCAGATGTCTGAAATCCATTCCCATTTCTTGCATGGGACCTAAACATTCAATCAAGGACACACATATGATTTATCAACCAACTTTGGTGCACTGAAGCACATGTTTGTAGTTCAAATTTGAATTATGCACATTAAATGCTGAGAACTCAATTGATGTATAAAAAAGGCCATACGAACCCACATTAATTCCAAAATTTAGCATGAGACTCCTACTGGTCTATGTTGCCTCTGTAAAAAGATCAAGGTGGGAAGAGGCAGTGTATGTCGCTTCGCACACAGAGGTGGCACGTGTCCCCTTTTAGAACCATGAGGCTTCTTGAGAGAAGCTCCGGTTTGTAAGAAGTTTATACCAAAACTTGTCCCAAATCGGACAATTTTTTACTACAACATGTTTGTGCCATTTCATGGTATCATGCCAAGTTTCGTGATTTTCATGTGATTTTTGGATTTATAGGAATTTAAAAACCAAGTATTTCAATGTTTCCGACCGAGCCACGATGCCGAGGTGTTTGAAATTCATTCTCATTTCTTCAATGGGATCTAAACATTCACCCAATGATGCATATATGATTTTTCAACTCATTTCTATGCACCAGAGCATGTGCTTGTAGTCCAAAGTTGAATTATGCATGTTAAATGCCTAGAAACTCAATTATAATGTATATAAAAGGTCAAACGGACCCTGAATAATTCCGAATTTTAACACGACACTCATATAGTTGCATGTTCACTGTAGATAAATGTTCTAGTAATTCAAACACCGTCCTTTTCCTTCGTGACACCATTTTGTCTTTCAAATCGGAATGAAAAAATCAGGTTCACCACAAACAATTTACTAGCAAGAATCATGTGCGATGCGATATAAAATATCTTGACGCACCCTCTTGTATGGCTTACGCTGGAAGCTTCGTTGTCAACATTCCACCGCCCGTGCTTCAATCACACTTACACGCCTGTTTCTCACGGCACCGAGTAAACAAATTTGGCAACCGCGGAAATATCTAGCTCCCCGCCCCCTCCTCGGACCAAAAGCCATATTTTCACTGTTCCTCCTTTTCCAAGTTCAAACCTTCACTGGTTACTTGCAGCGCCGCCTCCTCGCCGGGGACCCTTCTTGTTGTGTGGCCTTGTCGATATAGTTAGGTGATCCATACCCCACCCTCATCCTCCTCCTTCTCCATCCCACATTCCCCGACCGACGGCACGACACCTTCCACTCAAATCACTGCCCCATCCTCCAAATAAGCACCGCCCATAGCCATTTTCCACACAGTATAGCGAGGAGCTCGGGAGCATATGGCAGCGGAGAAGCAAATCATGGCCGCGCGCGGGGATGAGGTCGCGATGGCTGCCATGTGTGCCGACTGCCAGATCTTGGAGGAGCACCTCACCTTTGAGGCCACCGTTGACGCCGCCACATGGTTGGCTATTTTAAAATACAGTTTGTCGTGTTTTTTCTCGAGGCCACCGCCGGTGCCTTCTAGTGAATTGTCCTTTGTAATGTTAATATGCAATCTGAACTTCTAAAATGTAATGTTCAATTAACAGGTCCAACAATTGCTACATTTCCTAGTAGTTCTCAAGCCTTCCTGGTTTGGTTAACTGTCTTATCTTCTAGTATATGTTCTATTCTGCAATGTGGTGCTCAGTTAACTGTTTGGTTCATTTGTTCCGCTGTCCAGTTAACTATTTGGTCCAATTCTGCAATCTGATGTTCGTTTGTTGTGGGTACGGTACTGTATTGTTATGCATGTGAGAAATAAATCGAATTTGGCTATACTAAATACACGAGAAACATATACAATTGCTCTATTTCCAAGTTGTTTAGCACGCTTGGTTTGGTTAACTGGCTTTTCCATGCGTCTTGAGTTAATTTCTTGGACTAAAGTTTGTTTAATTTTCATTAACATATTCTACTAATGGTATGCCAACTCTCAGTTAATCTGATCAAGATCTGTCTTATATGTGCTATAGGGAAACAATGAGAGGCACTGAGGTTTACCATCGAGGTTTGCACATGCATGGCCATTTGGCTAATAGCACATTATTGTGCAATTGCAGGAATCATTCTAATATTTAGGTTTTAACAATTTGGCCTTGCACATGTAGGTCATGTTGTTAGAGGTTTAGACCCACTGTTCGACCCATTTTGCATATGGGGAAATGAGATGTCCATGAATATCAGTCAAGTCAAGAAAGTCGAAAAGATTGTTAGGATTAAGAAACTTGCAACGAATAACAGCAAGATCTTTGTTTGCATAATAAAGAAGACATCAATCAACTATAGGATGGTACTAACTCTTTTACCTTGTGCCATTTCAAAATTTAGAACGACTATTTATGCATATCTTTGTTTTCAATCTTTTTCAAAGCAGTTCACTGATGATTACCTCTCAAACACCTGCATGGTCAAGAGTCGAGTAAGGTATTCATTCAACACCCATGGTACAATATTGATGTCTTCCTCAAGAGGACGAAGGTTAAGCGGGCAATTATTCATAGCCACTGGCCTAAAGTTGCAAGGACATTCACTGAAGGCTCAGTATTTGCCTTCCGCTTCTGCAGTTTCCCAGATGAGATTCATATGTCTATTTATCGTGTGTGATGCTACTTTCCAAAGGTTTTCGATGTTACATGTGAAACTTGGTGTTGTTGCGTAATGGCGTTAGCTTTATGCCTATATGGTGTAACTGAATGCTGAAACTATTTGATGTAATTCAATTATGAAATTTTGGTTGCCGTAATACGAATATGAAATACATGATGTGCTTTATAAGAAATGACAAGTTGATTACTAAATAATTGTCAATAATAGGCCAATTAGCCTGCTTATTGGCGTTTTCTATTGCAGACGGTGTCTCACACAATATAGTGGGCGATGAACTCAAACAACCTACACGGTTTTTAGAAAGTAAGTGTGTTGGATCAATGAACAATCATACATGACTTCCACCAGAGAACTGTTTGTGTTAGGTCAACTTGCACAAACATTTCTACATAAAAAATATTGTGTGATATACACATACGAACGGAAATGTTTTTCTAGGATTCACTGTGTAGGATGTACATATGAATGGAAACGAATGGGCATGTATAATTTTCTCCGATGTCTCGCCTGATCGCACATGACGAGTGTGCGACCAAAGGACCTATCGCGACACTTTCTGGTTCGTGTGAGAAGAACCCTCTATCACACACACAGGCAAGACAACGGTTTAAAACTCTGTCGCAGAAAAAGGGTAAAAACCGTTTGTATAGGACATATCAGCATCAGTGTAACAGCGATGGAAAAAACATTAATTTAAAAGAAAATCATGAATGGAAAAAGTTTACAAATTTGAAACACACAAATGAAAAAAGAAAAAAAGAGGACAAAAAGAAAGAGAAACAAAAGGAAAACACAGTCGTGAGCAGCTCCACGACCTGCGCATGCCCCTACAAACACACAGGAGCACAACAAAAGCAACACGTCGTCGATCGGTGCTTAAATGGGTCAACGCTGAAGCCAAAAAAATACATGCTCGTGTCATCGAGTCGAACGTTGAGTCTGATCGACTCGGTTCCTGACCTGCCCCGACTCATCAATCAAGACTTTAAACAAACCATAGACTAGGCGCATGACCTCCTCAAGCACTTTGAAACAAACGGAAAAGGACCAAAAGACACGAATCTTGAAGTCAAAATCGTGTGGTTAGAAAGTTAGATGTGAGATGACTACTTCACATCTAGACGTGAAATAGCAAATCCGAATTATTAAAATCAGAACCAATTTCCTATAAACAGAAGAAGGGAAGGGAGTGAGAAGCTATGGAAGGCTCTGGCGACGCTCATGGCGATCCGGCGGCTTCGCCGCTGCCGCCGCCCCCTTCGCCTCCTTCGTGCACCGCCCTCCCGCCAGTGACCACCTC
Organism: Triticum urartu; assembly: GCF_003073215.2. Lineage (NCBI taxonomy): Eukaryota > Viridiplantae > Streptophyta > Magnoliopsida > Poales > Poaceae > Triticum > Triticum urartu. The sequence continues at coordinate 358,874,373 of NC_053025.1, forward strand.
ACCGACCTCGCCGTCGACCCCCCTCCCCCCGCCGCCCCGTCGTGTGTGGTCTGGGAGAACCTCGCCGAGGCCGACGACATCATCGCGGGGCACCCCGTGGTCTGCCGGGATCGCGTCCCTCCCAAGGCCCTAGCCCGGCCGCCACAGCTCGACTCCGCCTGTGGACTAGGGTGGGAGTTCGGCCGCCCGCGGGTCCGCCCGGCGCCGGCCTCCGAGCTCGTCTCTGGCGGTGGATGGGCAAGATGCCACCTTGGGCACGGGGTCTCATCGCCGGGGTCGCCGCTCTGGCTGGTGGGGTGTCGCTCGTCGCGCCGACCGTGGCCCCGCGCATCTCCTGGAGAGCCGCCACTCTGGCCTCGTCCCTCACGGCTCCGGCCTGCCCGTCGTTGGCGACTTCGTCGGGGCTCGTGACTGTGCTCTCCCGCCGCTCTCCCTTCCGCCCTTTCATCTCCACGTTCGGCGCCCCCGTCCCTTCGCCTCCTGGATTCAAGCGTGCCCCGACCTGGCCTCCCCGCCCCCGTCCTGCCCCGCCGGCGGCCCCTGCGGCGGCGCTCGAGGAAACCCTGGCCCCGCGCTTGGTCGCCCCGGGGTTGTCGTTCCGGGCCGCGCTGGTCATGGGCCGCCCCATGGGCCGCGCCCTAGGGCCCACCCCGAGTGCCTCGGCCGCCGGGCCGCCCAGTGGGGTGGGGGTCTCGGGCCGTCCTTTGGGCCAATCCCCTAGGCTGGTCTCGCCCCCCGAGACCGCTGGGCCACGCACCTCCGCGGGTTTTGGCCAGTTCAGGCGTTCCATATGGCCGCCCCTAGGGTTCCCCCGACAGCCCGCTCCCAACCCTGCCGCCTCCCCTCACCCCCAACCCGCCTCCCGCCGACCCCTCGCCGTTGCTCTCTGCTCGCTGGCGCCCCCGGCCCCCGCGCCCCCTCCTCCCCCGCTGGTCATGACCCGGGAATGGGGCAACGACGCGGGCCGCCCCAAGCGCCACACGGATGACCGCCGAGACCCTCCATGGCCCTCTCCCGACGGCAGAGGCGGGAGGCCGATCTCCAGCATCAACTCTCCTCCCGCCCGGCCCGGCGGTCCCCCGGCCGCGACTCGCAGCGCTCCTCCCCCCACCCTGCCCGCCGGTCTCCCGTTCTGACACGCGCATCGCTCCCGTCATTCCCGTGCCGTCATCGTCCTCAGGCGGACTCGCGGGACCGCAGCAGATCGCCGGTGGGGAGGCCGGCACCTTCCCGGCGGTCCATCTCAGTCGCGCACGTCGCAGGACCGTTCCCCCTCCCCTCCACGCCGCACCCCTCGCCACCGCCTTCCAACACCCCGGCCGCCCTGCCGCTACCAACCCCCGCACAACCAGCCGTTGTTCCCCCCTCCAATGGAGGTAATGGGAACCGGGGGCGCCAGGGCGCCAGGAAGAAGAAGAAGAAGGGACCCCCTCGCCCCCAGCTTCTGCTACCGCCGCCGCCACGATGGCTCCCCCTCCGGTCACCGACTCCGCCTCGGACGGTCCGTCGTGCTTCAATTGCGGCCTAACCGGACACTTCCAGGTGGCCTGCCCCAACCCACCGATGTGCTACCTTTGCAAGGACTCCGGCCACCCCGCGATTTTCTGCACGGATCGCCCGGTGACGAAGGAGATCATGATGTACGGCCACGACATCGAGGACGTGGGCTTCTACCACATTGAGGTGCCAGAGGTCCTCCCTCCCTCCCCCTCGCTCCTGGCACTTGTATCTGTCGTGGGCGAGGGCATCGCCACCCCGGAGATGATCGAGGCCGAGCTCAACCACTTGTGCAGGTGGAAGTGGGGTTGGCAGGTGACCTCCACCTCTGCCAACGCCTTCACGGTGGTCTTTCCCGATGCCCTGAGCATGGGATACTGCACCCGCAGCGGAAACATCACCCTGGCCCTCAACGGGCTAGTGGTGAACATCTCTGAGCCGAGGTGGGATCCCAAGGCCAGCGGTTCTGGACACTGCTTGGCTCGTCATCGCCGGCCTTCCGGATGTGGCCCGGTCTGAGCGGGTCATTCGCAGTATGTCCAAGATCCTGGGCAAGGTGGTGGTGGTCAATGAGCTCTCTCTGCGCAAGGAGGAGGAGGTCCATGTCAAGGTGAAGTGTCTGGACTCCTCCAAGCTCCGTGCCACGATTCGGGTCTTCTTCAATAACGACGGCTACGACCTCAAGATCTGCCCCGAGCCTCCGAACCACATCGGCTGGCCCCCCTCCTCCTGCGAAAACCCATTAGGGGGGCGGCCCAGCTGATGCCTACGACTCCCACCACAGGCGGTCCCGCTACTCCCGCCTCGGCGACCCTGAGGACGATGAGGACCTGTCGGAGCACTCCCGCTCCCCGTCCCGCGAGCCCGTCAACCCATCTTCGGACCGGGCGGCTCCGGGCTAGGCGCATAGGGTGTTCGGCCGCTGACCTCATGGTCGCTCTCCATCCGGCCCCCCCTCCCCCCCCCGTCGCCCCTCCCCTCCTCCTCGAGTCGTCTAGTGACTCTCCAGCGTGGGGCCTGCTCGTTGTGCCGTCTTTGTCGCCTCGCTCTCCATCCACCGACTCTGCCCTTCGTCCCACGCCATCGGGCCCGAAGCCCCCGTCCCCCCCCCTGGCCCGACCTCCCCGGTCCCCATGGGCGGTGACGGCTGCGCTCTCCTCTCCGCGCCCTATCCTACCCTCCCACCGCCGGGGACACGTCTGGCGACACCTAGGAGCTCCTCGCCCTGCTTCCTCCGCTGGTGGCCTCCGACGGCCCTCTCGCCTCCCCAGGCTCTCCGACCGTGGCGGTGGCGGTGGCCGTGACCACTCCGGTCTCCGCACACCCTTCACGGACTGTGGCGTACGCCAGGCGGCCCCGCTCAACCTCGACGCCGGTGACTGTGTCTCGTCGCAGTGCCCGCCTCGATACGGCTCGTCCGGCGGACTCTCCGGCTCCGTCCATCCCCAAGCGTGCTAAGCTCCGGACGGCGGCCCGGAACCTTGAGCCAGGTGTGGATCCCGCCCTTCCCAGTTCTTCCAGTTGTTCCTTTTCCGCGCTTGAGGCCATCCCTCTTGGCCACCTCGCTAATACGTCTCCGTCGTATCTATAATTTTTTATTGTTCCATGCCAATATTATTGAACTTTCATATACTTTTGGCAACTTTTTATACTATTTTTGGGACTAACATATTGATCCAGTGCCCAGTGCCAGTTCATGTTTGTTGCATGTTTTTTATTTCACGGAATATCCATATCAAACGGAGTCCAAATGGGATAAAAACTGACGGAGATTTTTTTGGAATATATATATGATTTTTGGGAAGAAAAATTCACGCGAGACGGTGCCCGAGGTGGCCACGAGGCAGGGGCGCGCCTGCCCCCTGGGCGCGCCCCTGACCCTCGTGGGCCACCCGTAAGGCGGTTGATGCCCTTCTTTCGCCGCAAGAAAGCTAATATCCAGATAGAGATCGTGTTAAAATTTTAGCCCAATCGGAGTTACGGATCTTCGGGAATATAAGAAACGGTGAAAGGGAAGAATCTGAGAACGCATAAACAGAGAGAGACAAAGAGACAGATCCAATCTCGGAGGGGCTCTCGCCCCTCCCGTGCCATGGAGGCCATGGACCAGAGGGGAAACCCTTCTCCCATCTAGGGAGGAGGTCAAGGAAGAAGAAGAAGAAGAAGAAGAAGGAGGAGGAGGAGGGGGGCTCTCTCCCCCTCGCTTCTGGTGGCACCGGAGTGCCACCGGGGGCCATCATCATCACCGCGATCTACACCAACACCTCTGCCATCTTCACCAACATCTCCATCACCTTCCCCCTCTATCTACAGGGGTCCACTCTCCCGCAACCCGTTGTACCCTCTACTTGAACATGGTGCTTTATGCTTCATATTATTATCCAATGATGTGTTGCCATCCTATGATGTCTGAGTAGATTTTCGTTGTCCTATCGGTGGTTGATGAATTTCTATGATTGATTTAATTTGCTTGTGGTTATGTTGCTGTCCTTTGGTTCCCATCATATGATTGCGTGCGTGGATCACACCCTAGGGTTAGTTGTATGTTGATAGGACTATGTATTGGATGGCAAGAGTGACAGAAGCTTCAACCTAGCATAGAAATTGATGCATACGGGATTGAAGGGGGACCAATATATCTTAATGCTATGGTTGGGTTTTACCTTAATGAACATTAGTAGTTGCGGATGCTTGCTAATAGTTCCAATCATAAGTGCATAGAATTCCAAGTCAGGAATGGCATGCTAGCAGTGGCCTCTCCCACATAATACTTGCTATCGGTCTAGTAAAGTAGTCAATTGCTTAGGGGCAATTTCGCAACTCCTACCACCACTTTTCCACACTCGCTATATTTACTTTATTGTTTCTTTATCTAAACTGCCCCTATTTTTATTTACATACTGTTTATTATCTTGCAAACCTATCCAACAACACCTACAAAGTACTTCTAATTTCATACTTGTTCTAGGTAAAGCGAACGTCAAGCATGCATAGAGTTGTATTGGTGGTCGATAGAACTTGAGGGAATATTTGTTCTACCTTTAGCTCCTCGTTGGGTTCGACACTCTTACTTATCGAAAACTGTTGCGATCCCCTATACTTGTGGGTTATCAAGACCTTTTTCTGGCGCCGTTGCCAGGGAGCAATAGCGTGGGGTGAATATTCTCGTGTGTGCTTGTTTGCTTTATCACTAAGTAATTTTTATTTGTTGTTCTTAGTTGTTCTCTATCTTTAGTTATGGATATGGAACATGAAATACCAAAAAATTAGGTGTACTTGCTACTCATGGAGATGGGGAACCTCCTAAAACCCTCGATGCTGGTTATGTGAAAAATATTATGTACTACTTTAATAATCCTAAGAAAACCCCATTCAATTATGTAATGGGAGTAACGTTGGATCAACGTGAATACTTTAGGGATTACCGCTTGACACAAAAAGGGGAACTATTATGGGATCAAATTCATATATTGAGTTGGTATGCTAGGCAACTATGCTTGAGATATGATTATACTTGTTGCTCTAAGGTGAAGGCTCCACACCTTCCCTTTTTATGCGAATTTAATGATAATAAAACCTTATCTTCTATGCTAATGGTATATATGATTACTATGATGTGGAACAAATAGAAGAATTTGTTTCTTTTATGGGTGCTTATGAAATTGAATCTATGTTTAAAGAGTTTGAAGATTTTGATGATTCAGTTTATATACCTGAAAATTTAGCTATCCTTAAATATTGCTATGAGAATTATGAATACAATTACGATATTAATGCACTTATTGAGAAAGTCTCCGCTATCCAAGAAGAGACTAATATTTTGCAGGAGTCTATGGAAGAAGAAGTTGATGAAACTGTGAGCTCATTGGATGAAAAAGATGAGGATGAGAGCGAAGAACAAAAGGAGGAAGATCGGATTAGCTACCCGTGCCCACCTTCTAATGAGAGTAACCCTTCAACTCATACATTGTTTAATTTCCCTTCGTGCTTACCGAAGGATGAATGCTATGATAATTGCTATGATCCCGTTGATTCTTTTGAAATATCCCTTTTTTATGATGCTTGCTATGCTTGTGGCCAAGATGCCAATATGAATTATGCTTATGGAGATGAACTTGCTATAGTTCCTTATGTTAAACATGAAATTGTTGCTATTGCACCCACGCATGACAGTCCTATTATCTTTTTGAATTCTCCCGACTACACTATATCGGAGAAGTTTGCACTTATTAAGGATTATATTGATGGGTTGCCTTTTACCGTTGCACATGATGATTTTGATGAATATAATATGCATGTGCTTGCTTCTCCTACTTGCAATTATTATGAGAGAGGAACTATATCTCCACCTCTCTATGTTTCCAATATGATAAAATTGCAAGAAACTGCTTATGCTATGCATTGGCCTTTACTTTGTGTGCATGAATTGTTCTTTTATGACATGCCGATGCATAGGAAGAGAGTTAGACTTCCTTGTTGCATGATATATGTTACCTTGTGCTCACTACTAAATTACAAATCATTGTTAATTAAAATTGGCTTTGATATACATTGGGATCCGGGTGGATTCACTACTTGAGCACTCTATGCCTAGCTTAATGGCTTTAAAGAAAGCGCTGCCAGGGAGACAACCCAGAAGTTTTAGAGAGTCATTTATTTCTGTTGAGTGCTTTTATAATAGTTTAAAAACAACAAAAATAAAGAGGGGAACCCAAAACTTTTTCAAAAAGGAAAGCGAAAGTGAGAAAGACAAGCATTGTTGAAGTGGGAGCTAGCCTTGAACTTTGTTCATGCTCACGGAAACTTTATGAATCTTGATTACAAAACCTTTTCAATAAAAATAATTATCCCCTTGTACAATTCCATTGTATTATAAAAATAATGTGCCAAGGTTTGCCTTTAGGATGTTTACATTTGCTTGAAGGTTTGTACGGTGCAGGACAAAAACTTTGGCTGTAGTGCGCGATTTTACATTTTTTGCTGGAACGTCAAATGGTTCTGATTCTTTTTGAACTGTCTTCCTATACAAATTGTTTATTTTTCCTAATTTTGGTAGAATTTTTCAAGTATCAGAAGTATGGTGAATGTTCAGATTATTATAGACTGTTCTGTTTTAGACAGATTCTGTTTTTGATGCATAGTTTGCTTGTTTTGATGAAACTATCAATTTATATCAGTGGATTAAGCCATGAAAAAGTTATATTACAGTAGACACAATGCAAAAACAAAATATGAATTGGTTTGCAACAGTACTTAGAGTAGTGATTTGCTTTATTATACTAACGGATCTTACCGAGTTTTCTGTTGAAGTTTTGTGTGGATGAAGTGTTCGATGATCGAGAAGGTATCGATGTGAGAAGAAGGAAGAGAGGCAAGAGCTCAAGCTTGGGGATGCCTGAGGCACCCCAAGTAAATATTCAAGGAGACTCAAGAGTCTAAGCTTGGGGATGCTCCGAAAGGCATCCCCTCTTTCTTCAACAAGTATCGGTATGTTTTCGGATTAGTTTCGTTCACGCGATATGTGCAATCTTGGAGCGTCTTTTGCGTTTAGTTTTCATTTTTCTTTCATACACCATGCTGGTATGAGGTAGTCCTTAGTTGATTTATAGAATTCTCTATGCACTTCACTTATATCTTTTGATTATGGCTTTATAGAATGCTTCATGTGCTTCACTTATATCTATTGAAGTTTGGATTGCCTGTTTCTCTTTACATAGAAAACCGCCATTTGTAGAATGCTCTTTTGCTTCACTTATATTTCTTAGAGCGTGGGCATATCTTTTGTAGAAAGAATTAAACTCTATTGCTT